>NC_082686.1:66846412-66996140 GCF_949987515.2 Delphinus delphis
ATATATGGAGAACAGACTGCCTTTTCATGACATGCTCTAACCTGCCACCATGTTATCTTTTGATCTGTTACTTTACTCTTAGTCTAATGCTGTTTTCTTTTGATCTGATATAGGACATGCTAGGAGATTTGTTTACTCCCATAGAGACACCAGAAGCTCAAAACAGAGGCTTTCTCAAAGGACTGTTTGGTGGAAGTGGACAAACATTTGACAGAGAAGAGCTCTGTGAGTAACAGAAGACCTATTTCTAGACTAGCGTTTTGCTTCTATACCATGAAAACTATTTGTTTACCAAACATGAATAAAATTGGTCACTTTATATTAGATGCAATTCTAATAGTATATGCAATTCATAGTACATGCAATTCATACAAAAAATGAGTAAGCTAATAAATGTGTCATTTGCAGGTAGATCATACCTGCAAGGCAGGGTGAAGACATTTGATTACTAAAATCTGAAAAAATGTTTTTGAATCTGCCTGCCTTTACTTCTAGGAAACAGATTATTTATTCAGAATTCAAGGTTTACCAATGGTACAGAATAAATTACTTTAAAAAAATCTACCTGCGAAACTCTGATGAACAATAATCAAAATGCAGTAGAAAGATACTAGGGAACATTTTCAGAGATAAATTAAGAATACATTTTCCAGAATATCTCACCCACCATTTGGTCTTACAGATCAAAACTCCTTTTTTGAATTTTTAACTATGCAAAAGATCTAGGTACCTCCATACAATGGAATAGTATTCAGCCATAAAAGGGAATGACGTTTGATACATACTACAACATGGATGAACCTTGAAAACATCATGCTAAATTAAAGAAGGAAGACAAAAATGGCCACATATTGTATGATTCCTTTTATACAAAATGTTCTGAATAGACAAATCCATAGAGACAGAGAGTAAATTAATAGTTGCCAGGGACTGAGGCAAGGAGGGACTAGAAAGGGACTGCTAATAGGTACAGAGTTTTCTTTTTGGGGTGATGAAAATGTTCTAAAATTAGACAGTGGTGATAGTTGCACAAATCTGTGAATATGCTAAAAACCACTGAATTGTACACTTAAAAAGGGTGAGTTTTGGGAATCTCCTGGCAGTCCAGTGGTTAGGATTTGGAGCTTTCACTGCCGGGGCCAGGAGTTCGATCGCTGTTCTGGAAACCAAGATCCCGCAAGCTGTGCAGCATTGGCCAAAAATTAAAAAAAGGGGTGGTGGTGAATTTTATGATATGTGAATTTTATCTCAATAAGCCTCTTATTTTTTAAAAAACTGATCTAGATTCCATTCCTAATGTTATATCCTTGGGAATTCTCACTAAATTTTTACTAAGAGAGCTGTTTTTCAATATTTAAAAGTTACTTCATTAAAATTAAGTGAAAATGCGCTTTGTAAATGATGGGGAAATTTTTAGTCTTTTATAAAGTTCCTACAAATGTTTATTAATGCCCATCATGCATACACCCCATTCTCTAGTATTTACATACACACACACACAGAGATTTTTGAAAAAACGACAACTGCGGCCTACAAAGACTGACAGCAAGATGAATACAGAAGATTGGAATGCCAACTTGGGCAGAAATTTAAATAAATGATCAGGCCTGAGATTGGAACAGACACTAATATGGGTTAAATATGAGGTCACAATAAAATTGTGAGCATCCCAATTCAGCAATGTCAAGAAATGCAGTTGGGCTTCCCTGGTGGCGCAGTGGTTGAGAGTCCGCCTGCCGGTGCAGGGGACACGGGTTCGTGCCCTGGTCCGGGGGGATCCCACATGCCACGGAGTGGCTGGGCCTGTGAGCCATGGCCGCTGGGCCTGTGCGTCCGGAGCCTGTGCTCCGCAAGGGGAGAGGCCACGGCAGTGGGAGGCCCGTGTACCGCAAAAAAAAAAAAAAAAAAAAGAAAGAAATGCAATTATGCCGTATTGTATGGAACACCCCCCCCCCACACACACACACACATAATAAGGCATATGGTACCAATATCTCTCTCAGTCTCTTTCATGGGCATTTTTCTTCGGTAAATGCTAACATCTGCAAATACAGATCTATGATAGGAACAAATATGTCTCTTCATGAGAATTATGACAGTAGAATTCAATGTAAGTACTTTGGTGATAAACTTGACTATAATTACTTGAATTACTCACAGAATGTTTTAAATTGCTATGGCTTGAACTCCCAGTTGGGGAAGCTTCAGCAGGAAAAGCATCACGCAGCCTCGCACAGCACATTCCTGGACCAGGTGGTATAGAAGGGATGAAAGGTGCTGCCGGAGGGGTGATGGGAGAGCTGACTCGTGCACGGATCGCACTTGATGAGAGAGGACAGAGGCTAGGAGAGCTGGAAGAGAAAACTGCAGGCATGATGACCAGTGCAGAAGCATTTTCCAAACATGCACATGAGGTAAACTGCCTAAGTAAATAAAGGCATCTTCATACAGTAATAACTTTAAACATTTAGGTCCTGCAAAAGAAAGCCTAAACAGAGATGTCACTGAAAGTAATCCTGTGTGAGAGCCAAGGTAACTGGGATCTCTTTATAAGTATTATAACTCCCCTCATATTGGAGGGAAAAAAATTTTTTAATACTATATTGATACTTCTTTACCTTAGAGGATGACTTAAAAGAAAATTATCCACTGGTTCTGGTACACTGGGTCTATATTGTGCATCAGCTGCTAAAAAGGTACTTAGGTTGATTACATGATCTCCCCCAACAAGGTGTGAGGGGGCAGTAGAGGCTGGGATCCACACACCCCTTTTTGTCTCAATCATTAAAAATCATTTCCTGTCAGGCAAATCTTTAGAGCTTGATTGGTTTTTTAAAAAGTCTTTCTATATGCACTTTATTTCAAAAAATAAAGGAAGTCTTATAAGTTTTGAGATTTTGATATGCATGATTAGCTCAATATGAGCTTGCTTTGATTAGCACTTTTAAATAATTTTTTAACATCTTATGGTGACTATTTTTTCTTTGCAGTTAATGCTGAAATATAAGGATAAGAAATGGTACCAATTCTAAACTTCTAAAGAAGCTATGACTGCTTTGAGAAACCATTATTCAGGGAAACCATATTTATTCCCGGCATCACTATTCAACTGCTAGAAGACAGTTTCTTCCACAAAATGTTCCATTACAGTCCATCTGAAGTTATCATAAGGGAGACTTATCAGAGACACTGTACAACCCAAAGGCTGGAACCCTGGTTAAAACCCCAAGATATGGCTGAATTTGCCTCTTCCCACGTGGAATGGAGCTATCATCTTGGCATGTCGTTTGCTAAGGATTTACATTTAGGAACTACGGGGAGTCCTGATTTGAAAAAATCCTGTACAAACAAAAACCATTAATGCACTTAATGAAAAAAAATTTTGCATGATAAATTAACATCTTAAGAGGAAAAGAAAAAAAAAGCATGTTGTGACAGAAGAAAAAAAGATTTATGGTAAACTATTTTTATAAATTGGACCACACCTGACAATTTAAAAAAATCTGTGTTAGAAGATATCAGTGCATTTCAAGTACATTTGCAATACCCAACTGAAAAAACAAACAAAACCAGACTTTTCTTTTCATCTATAACTTTCATTATCTAGAACATTATTGAATTCTTATGGCAAGAGTCTGATTAACGTTCTTCTCTCTCCATAATATTTTACATTATTCACAGTTCTTGGTCATAATCAAATATTGCCAGTACAGTAAATTATTCCTAACACAATTATATCCATTTCTATCACCTTCAGAACAAGTTGCTATTTTTAGTCACAAACCGTGCAGGGTTGGGTCACCTCGAAGCATTTTTTCAGCCTGGCTTATACTCTGCAGGGGAGTTGACAATAGGTTTGGGGAAACTAGACTTACAGGAACAATGTAGTTAGCTTTGAGAACTGATTTCACTCACTCTGGTTTCAGGTTCTAAAGTGATATATTTTTAATGCTCCATTTGTATCCTTGTCTGCCAATTACACAGTATATTACTGTTCAATCCCAGTGGGGTCTTCAATTCAAAGGTGCTCTTGCAGCCTGACACTCACAGACCAAACTGGTCATTCTCTTTAGTCTGATTCAGTAAAACCTCAGTTAATGTTTTAGGAAAGGGATTCTGACATTTCTGATTAACAAGGGCTTTCATTAGAAATTACTTTTTGGTTCAATACTTACTATTAAAAATTGTTATAAAGTGGTGGTGTTTTTGCTATCTTGGCTTTAGTCACCATTATGGACAACAGAAATTTTGTCACTCAACAGGCTAAATAACATAAGCCACAGGATTATGTCAACAGGTACCAAATACCTATTCCTTATTAAAAGCTCTTTTAAAAATGGAATGAAGAGGCTTCCCTGGTGGCGCAGTGGTTGAGAATCTGCCTGCTAATGCAGGGGACACAGGTTCGAGCCCTGGTCTGGGAAGATCCCACATGCCGTGGAGCAACTAGCCCCATGAGCCACAACTGCTGAGCCTGCGCGTCTGGAGCCTGTGCTCCGCAACAAGAGAGGCCACAATAGTGAGAGGCCTGCGTACCGCGATGAGGAGTGGCCCCCGCTTGCCACAACTAGAGAAAGCCCTCGCACAGAAACGAAGACCTAACACAGCAAAAATAAATAAATTAATAAACTCCTACCCCCAACATCTAAAAAAAAAAAGGAATAAAGAATATCCTTAACATGATAAAAGATTATCTATTATAACTCAACAGAGAGCTAGTAGAGGCAAACAAAATAAAGATGTCTGCTACCATCATTTAATATGATTCTGGAAGTCAAAAGTCTTAGGAAATGAACATATGCAGATTCTGGGACCCATCCTATAATATGTATGTTATTCTTTCAAAAAGAATCTTTTTAAAGAAAATTAATGGGTTCGGCTCATTGAATTTTGATTAATCAAGGTCTTACCAGACTCACATTGTTTCTTAAGAATTCACCATTTTCCTGAAGTCCAGGCTATTTGAGTAGCCAAAAATAGTATTTCTGCTTGTTTTTTTAGTTTTTAAATTTTTAGTGAATTTGTTTAAAGTGGCACTTCTTTCAAATGTTCTCAGTAATTTTGAGAAGAACAAATTAATCTTTGAGAAGAGTAATCTTTGAAAAGAGATGGGGGAAAGAGTCAGAAAATGTATACCAGGATAGCATTTCTCAGAGTCCTTGAATTCTCCTGATTTCTCAAAAAAGCCTCTCTAGGAATCTCTCCAGACTCCTGTGAACAGCCTTAGGGTAACAGAACCTGACTTTGAAATACAAACATGATACATAAAATTATATAGTAAAAATACTGAAGAAACTTGAGACCAGGATTTGGAAAACACTGGTAGGCAAATTGCACTGCACTATTTGTACCATCAGTTTTAAGGACCCAGTTTTCTGATTTTCTGAACAAATACTTTATCATTTCTATACTTAAAAAAAAACCTAAGAGTAAAATATTGGTTTATTTTAGAAGCAATGAAATAAAGCCCAAAGTGGCATTAAATTCAATGACTATCTCTAAAGCCCCAATAGGATGTGACTTAACTTGTTCTGTATCAGGGTTTCTCAACAATGGCACTGTTAACAGAAAATTCTTTGTTATGTGGCACTGTCCTTTGCACTGCAGGTGTCTAGCAGCACCCCTGGCCTCTCTCCACTAGATGCCACTAGCGACCCCCACTCCCACCCGCCCCAAAATGACAATCAAAAATGTCTCCAGCCATTGACAAAATTACCCCCAGTTGAGAGCCACTGTTCTACATCATTTGGAGACAGATTAAGTGTGAATATGTAATATGTCTTGTATAAAATTAAACATTGTTAGTACACAGTAACAAATTATTATACCCAAAATTACATGTGTGGTTCATATGCAATAAAATGCTATTTTGGGGAAAGCTTACATGAATCACTGAAAGATAACAATTACAGAATATTTTAAAGCATACAGAAAAAATACCAGAAAGGACAAAATAGCATTTC
The DNA here is from genome assembly GCF_949987515.2 of Delphinus delphis. NCBI lineage: Eukaryota > Metazoa > Chordata > Mammalia > Artiodactyla > Delphinidae > Delphinus > Delphinus delphis. The sequence continues at coordinate 66,852,376 of NC_082686.1, forward strand.
ACAGAAGTGCTTAAAACTGGCTTTAATGAATAGATCAAAAGTTTATAATTGGCACGTCAATTGGAAGTAAGGTGCTTCTGAAATGCTTGAAAAGAATAGGTTCTTTTCGTCTTTCAATATTGTTTTTATAAACCCTTTCTTAATATAAGGGTAACTTCATCCCACAGACTCCTGATTAGTGGAATACAAATTAATGAGGTTTTACTGTATCAAAATTATTTTTCTAATTCAGAGATAGCAATAACAAGAATCTAATATGGACGTGATTTTTCTCTTTGAACATTTCTGTTGCACTGACCTTAGCATGCGCGTGCACACGCACACACACACACACACACACACACACACACACACACACACACCACCATCTCACCATCATCATCTTTAGAAAATGAGTACTGTTGATCCATGTAATACTTTACATCTCTCTTCTCTACTATTTAAATGTCTTGCCTCTATCTTAGAACATAAGAAAAATACTCCTAGTAACTTGAACAATGATAGAGAAAATGACTCTGAGCCTTAGTTGTCATCAAAATTACATTTTGTCTGCTTAAGGTGACATCAGAAGATAAGGCTTGCAAATCACAGTCTCTCTACAAGTTGACCATATCTCATTATGATTCCCTGAAGAGATAACCCCTTCTTAGTGTCCCAGGAGAAAATGGGCCTTTAGCATTATAATTCATCATGGAGCTAGAGGTATTTTTTTTCCTGGTTCTAATATGCGAGCAATAATCCCTACCAAGAAATCATCCATTAACCTTGGAGTTTGGAGGGATGGATGATTGATTTATCATTTATTTTAATCCACTGCAAAAGCAGTACTGCCAGCTCTGCTTTCTACACTTCATTGAGACCCAGACTTAGTGCCCATCATCATCATGGCCATTATCTGACTAACTTTGGAAGGATGGTGACAGAACTGAGTGAGATGTTTTCTGATAATTCAGTCATAAAGATAATGTTTCAAATCTTTCATATAGCATTTGAATGATTCTCCAGTTAATAAATCAGAATCCAGGTCTCTAGTACTCGAAGATCTTAAGGGATTGTAAAGGAAAAAGTTTACCGTTGGAGTCCTTTTTTAAAATGTGAACCATGTGTCTGTTATCTGCATTAAGGGATCACCATGGCTTTGAGGAAGGAAAAGGAAAATAAAGATTATGCCCAAGTTTGGTTGAAGAAGATTAAGATTAGCTCTTTGAGATACTTGGTTTTAAAATGTTTGGCAGAAGGGAAAAATGAAGCATATTTAGAAGAGTAAGCTAAAAGCCCTCTCATTGGTTTAGGGTCATTGGGACAACCCAGGAGTATCTGTGTGATTATAGCCCGTGTCCATGGGAAGGCATTGTTAACTTGACCACTTTTGTTCTGAGAGGGCAATGTCAAGAGTCAGATGTTTCTGCGAGGCCTGCCCTTTGCATCAGGAGAAAAGTGGTAGCCTTTGCAGCTTCTTCACCTATGTCTTCTGTAGCCCCAACCCCACTTGTGACGTTACTGTTTCAAAGACACACTGCTCCAGGGGCCAGAAATACTTGCCAGTAAGTCATGTATTTGGATTGCACCGTTCCAGGGAGCATGGCTGTAGAAGTTTATTGTGTATATGTGCAGACAACATAGCCCTGAAAGGACAAAATTCAAAATAGGAAAGGTCTGACTTAGGAAAGAAGAGAAAGTGCAATTTGGTACAAGCGGGCTGGGGTAAAAAGGGACATGGGAGCCAGAGTGAAGCATAAGAAGCTTTGATGAGGAACCGAGGCACAGTTGGTCTATTTATACATTTATGTAGGGAAGTGATTCTCAACTTTGGCTGTGCATAAGCATCACCTAAGGCGCTTCTAAAATTCCCAGTTACACCAAAATCTTTCAGAGTGGGTACCAAACATCAGTGTTTTTGAAAGCCTCCAAGATAGTTCCAATGTCCAGCCAAGGTTGATAACTATTACTAAGGAAGACACATTTGTCTACCCTGACTGGCGTCTCAGCCCCACTTCTGAGGGGTCAAGGAAAACAAGATATTGGAGATATTGGCCAGATTGATATTTATTCTGTGTCGCAACCCAAAACAAATGTTCTGTAAAAATTTCTGACCAGGCAGTGCCCCATTAATTCTTAACATCTCTGTCTTTGTGATTTTCTCCTATATGACTGGCCACTAATTATTCCAATTCAAACATCTAGGTTTCGATTGCCTTATACATGTGACATCACCAGACACCAAAGATATCATAAGAAATTTAATACCATGCAACGTGAAGTGGAAAACTAATTCTCAATAGTGGGATAGTAGAAATTCTCAAAACAATCATTTACCAAATCAGGTCCAAATTTATTACTCATTCTTCATTTGGAGGAGACATGGGTACCAGGTACCTGGTTCTGCCACAGCTATATTTTATTGGATTTGATCTTAGCAAGAAGGGAGAGCAACTCTCCCTTTTTGATTTTTGTCTTTGCTCTCAGGGCAAAGGAGTTTGGATTTATTTTCTTAGTTACTGGACATGTGTTTAAAGGGAGAAGAATGCCTGCAGCTGACTATGTGGCCTCCAGTGCCCTGAAAGAGTGATTTCACCTTCAAAAACGGGAGAGTCCGCCTATCCAACGCAATACTAGTCAATGAGAAAACAGAAGAGTTCTCTCCTCTCACACTGCTCCCCTCTGGTATTGGCCCATCCTTCTCAACTGCAAAGCCAGAAAATAAACTAGGTGGTAGTTATGGACAAGTGTGCACAGGATCAAAATCTCTAATAACCTATAATTTTTAGTACTTAATTATGTGATGTTTTATTCTAGGAAATAAGAAACAGATGACATCATTGATGTATCTTTCTTTCATCTTAAGAATTTTTGCATCTTTTCAGAAAATGACAAATTACTATTTTTCTGTTGCACTCAGCAATTGTGACTATACTTAAAATTCTTGTAGTCTGTAGAGATATCAATAAAATTGTATATGTTTGTACATAGATGCTCTCTTATGTTATGTCATACACCACTAATGATTGTTGCCAAGATTAAATGTGGACAGAGGTAAGACCCTCATTTGCAACAGTGTGAACTATGGTTTTGCAAACTAAAATTGTTTTAAAAAGGGGAGGTGGGTGGGGGAGCGATGTAAAGCATATGTATTGGAACTAAAATAGAGAAAGGGGTAAAAAAAAAAAACTGAACACAAGTTCCCCAAACTGAAAGATTTTACTAGTTTATTAATCTAAAATGGTAGAAATAAATAAGATGTACTTACAAATTCAACATTCATACCTACTTCCTCACTTTTTTAAAGTTCAGACTTTAATCCAATGCAGGCAAAAAAAATAAGCTATTATGGGCTTACACCACCACCTACTGGTTATTATGAACATACATTAACCAGCACCTCCAAAAGTCCCCCAGAAAGCCAGCACTCTTCTGCTCCTCTGGCTTTCAGCTGCATGGTTAATTCCTCTTCATGCACTTTCTTTATATTTACCTCCACTGTGGCCTTGGCCAACTACTCTTACTCTTCCAAGTGCTGTCTAAGTATTTCAGAAAAAATTTCCCACCACCACCAAATTTCCCTCCTAGTTTCGGTCTATATAAAAATGGGAAAAAAACCGAACCAACCCTAGGCTAAAGAATGTTTTCTGATTTAAAGTTAAAACTATTAAGATAGACTCTTTAAAAATCCAAATACCCAGTCTCCCCTTCGCAATTTTCTCAAAAGGATCCATTTACTTCCTCACCCTCTTTGAATTACAATCACTCAGGCTTCACGTAGCTGTAATTCAGTGTTTAAAATACTGATTTGACATTTTTCCTTCCTTCTCTCCCTCCCTCTTTTCTTTGTCCATTCATTCAGTCCAAAAGTCAACCAACCTGAGCAAGTTCTGACCACAGCCCCACGTAGGGACTGCACTGGAGCAGGGTGAGAGGGACAGCCCACAGGAGGACAGAGCTGGAGCGAAGGGCAGGGTCAGCCCTCAGGTGGTCAGTAGCGGTGCCTGTGTGAGGGAGGCGGTGGAACAGGGCAGAAGCCAGCCCAGCAGGTCAGGAGATTAGGGACTGAGCAATTGGGTGAATACACTGAGGAGGCAAGAGGCAGGTTTCTCACTGATGGAGAAGAACAAGTAAAAGGGAAAGTGAGAATAACCTCTGTAGCACTGGACTAGAATTTGAACTGTCAGTATGAGTTTTATATATACACATACACACACATATATATGATGTAACTAAGTGTGTGCGTGTGTTGTACACATGCATATCCTAAGTCCGAACACCGAGAGGACTGGGAACAGCACCTGAGGAAAAAGGAATATACCTAGTGCCTAGATTTTTATTTCTAAACACTATTCTCTGTTAAAAGGAACTGGGGCTCCTTGAAGAAATAGCTGATTTCAAGGGTGAAGCATGTTTTTGTGCCAGAAAATATTCAAAGAATCATGGGGATGTGTCAAAAGGACACAGAAGTCAGCTTGAAAAGGAATATACAGGCCAAATCAGGGATAATTTGTATCAAAAAGTAATGATAGGAATTGAATAAAATAGGAACTCATGAGTCCACATTGACATTAATTGATTAATTAGGAAAAGAGAAAGCTCTTCTTTACTGCAGAATGTCAATAAATGTGGATGGAATTTTCAGATTTCTCTTTGGCAACCACTGTAGTGATAATATGGACAACAGATACCAGTGGATGCTAAAACTAGCGAGTTAACGTGGGATAGAGGAATAGGATATTTACATTGTCTCAAAGTATCTTCACAAAAAGTACTTACTAATCACCATACACACACACACACACACACACACACACACACACACACACACAATATATGTAAATAATTTTACACTGGAGAAACCCGGCAGACAATATTTAATCAGGTGATCAATGTTACCATCACCAGTAGGGGAACAATCATGTGCCATCTGACAGCATGTAATGAAAAGAACACAGCATCACCTCTGTGATAATTCTGACAAAAATGAACAATATGGAAATATTGGATAAAACCAAACTGAGAGACATTCTATAAAATGACTACCTTGTATTCCAACTTTCCAAGGTCACGAAAGTAGAGGAAAGATGGATGTTCCAGATTTAAGGAGACGTGACAAGTGGGTGCAACACATGATCTGGAATTGGACCGATTTGCTATATAAGACATAATTGGCCCAAATCACAAAACTTAAGTGTGGTTTCCCACTTAAGTGGGAATGTTTGTGCTATTCTTGAAACTTTTATTTAGGTTTGAAATTATTTCAAAATAAAATTATAAAAATAAAAAATACTAAATAAATAAATAAAAATTAAAAAATACTTTCAATTTTGTTGATTTACTTGCATTTCAAAAACATTGTCTTCTACCTTTCACAGCAAATGAACAGCTGCTTTATGGATTAAAGAGTAGTTCTGAGCTGGTTTGGGAATCCAAACATTATTTAAAATTTTTCTTTCAAAAATGTGTTTTAATTACACATGTAATACATGAATACATATTTGTAGTGACACCAAATAATAAATTTAGACAAGATAAAAGTGCAATTTCCCTTGGTCACCTCCTTATCTGTACTAGTTATTGGTTTGTTTCCTTCCAAACATTCTTCCCTGCTGCAACTTGCTTATTCAAATACTGTGTCTGAGATACCTTTCCAGGTCAGTACTTCAAACATCAATCATTCTTTTTAACTTACTTATATTATTGCATGGTGTCAATAAAGCATACTTTGTTACTATTACTCTACTAGTAAACATTTAGATATTTCCCAATCCCTCAATATTACAAACAAGACTGCAGTGAACATTGTTGCACATGCATTTAGCATATCTGCAAGTGTTTCTCCAGGGAAGATACTGTGGAATTCAGTCAAAGGGTGTGCTGGTTTAAACCTCTTAAATAGATGTTGCCAATTAAACTATTCTTCACCAGTATATGAGAACTACTGTTGCCCTACATCTTTGCCCACTCTCAATATTAATTTTTTCTCAATCTGAAAGGTGAAAATGGCATCTTGTTTTTATTATTCCTGATTAGTGAAATTGAACTCCTTTTTATGTTTACGTTCTTACCCCCTCTTTTGTGACTTGTCTGTTTGTAATTTTTTATTATGTTCTCTTAATAGTTCTGTTGTGGTAATCCTACAGAAGTAGACTAGACACCCTACCCAAAATTTGGTTTGGATATTAAGACTAATGACACATACACACACCCTAGGAGGACACAAAAAAGATTTACTATTGACATAAAGAGGCTTTCTGGGGAGAGGAGGGTAGCACTCAAAATGGTCTAAAATGGCTTGAGAGCACAGGTAAAGAGACTGGTTTAGGGTTTTTATTGTGGTTGGGAGTGGGACCAGAGTTTGCAGAGAGAGGCTGCACTGGAAAGAGGGGAGCACTCAGGCTTTCTTCTCAGTTCACCCAGACATGGGGCTGGAGGGGAAAAGAGGGGGTGAGGCTTGAAACTTGTCAGCAAACATCAAGAGATGGAGTCAGACTCTTTACCACAGGTTATCTATTATTGATTTTTAGTATAACTCTGGAAATTAGTGTAGTTACTTTGTATAACTGCTTTTTCCTTATTTTTGAGTCTTCCTAAAGATGATTGGTTTCTGGGTTTAGAGGAAGGCTTACATGAACTCGGTGTAAAGGAAGAAGGGTCCTGGTCCTTGTGATTCACTCTGAGTCCTCTGTGATTCCCTCTATAACAGTGGCAGGTCTGTTCGAGACACTTGAGCACCTTTCACTGATTTGTGCTAAAGTACACTTAGTGAATGTGTGCCTTGCTCTCTTGTTTGGGGCAGGGCCCTGTGGTCTCACTTGCTAACTCAGACTCATCTAGGCTATGGAGCCCTCTGGGGTTATCTATGCCCTTCTCCTGGACTAGGCTGTTCAGTATCTTGATGTCATCACTTTTTCATATTGAGGATTTTTTTCTTTTAATGTAGTCAAATTTTATCATCTTTTAGCTTTATGATTTTTGAACTTTGTTTTAAAGGCCTTTACATCTATAAAATAATAAACTCTCATATCTCCTTTACTTTCAAAGTTTTATTTTTTATATTTAAGCCTTTAATCCATCTGGAGTCTCCATACTTTTACAAATGGAAAACATATCATTACACCCCTATTTTTAAATGACTTATCCCTTCACCTCTAATTTGAAGTGCCATTTAAATCATTTCCCATATACACCTAAGTCTGTTTTCTAAATTTTTAGTCTGCCCAAGTAATCTATTTGTCTATTTCTAGGGTCCTTATCAAATAGTTAAATTACTACAATCTTTATAATATGTCCTAATATTGATCTTTTTTAGTTTAATAGGTATTGAGTTTTTTTCTCTAGGTGAATTTTAGTATATAATCTATCTCAAAAAAAAAAATTCCTGTTGAGACTTTGATTGGAATTACAGTAAATTTGGAGGTTAATAAATAACAAAGATTTTTGCTGAAATCGCTTCCCCTAGGATATCTTCATCCTCTTTGTCACAACCATTTCCCTCATTTATGTTGATAATTTTGCCTTCTAGGTTTTTCAAGTTGCATATCTAGAGTATCTAGAATGGCATCAGTGTCAATACTTCCACAGTCAACTACTTCTTATATAACTCTACATCCAATTTGAAGTTCACTTTATACTGCTGTCATTTTTCATTTCATTTCATTTTTCATTTCATGGTGCACCTGCATCTTAATTAGCCAATTTCCTCTTCTGGTTAACCATTTTTATAAAATGTCACATGGATTTAACACTGGGAGACTAGGAGTCAACACTGCTACATGCTTTATTGTCTGTATGTAAAGTAAATGACAGATGTACAGTGACCAGTCATTGACAGACTTTGAAAGAAATGACGCAATTGGTAACTCACCATGTGTATTAGTTTCCTGTTACTGCTATAACAAATGACTACAAACTTACTGGCTTAAAACAACACAAATTTAGGGGTGACATCACCAAGATGGTGACATAGGTCATTCCCAACTTCACTCCTCCTCACAAGAACAACTAACAACTATTCATGGACAAGACACCACTGAGAAAATCCTAGAATGTGGGGTGAGACTGAAGCATCCCCTGTACCACAGAGACTGAGACAGACCATGTTAGAAGGATGAGAGGAGCTGCTACATGCTGACCATACTGCCTCTCCCCCAGGCCAGCACAGCATGGGTCTCCCCTGAACTTACAGTTCTTCCAGTGGGAAAAGAGATCCCAGTGGACATCCAGCTCTTCCAGTGTTTTGGGTCCCTTCTTAGGAGTCCCACTGGGGTCTTGCCTTATGGGGATAACAAGGGAATCTGCAGGGCTTGACCTCTGAGAATCAGATCCTGATGAAGAAGGGGTGAGAGGCCTGCAACAACCAGCACTCAGATCTTGCAGACCCAGGTCCTACTTACAACACCCAGGTGGTAGTCCCAACTAGTGGCTTTGCTCATCAGCATAGCCAAGACAGTGGTGCAGTCTGACCAGGGAACTCAGCAAGGTGCAGGTCTGCCTGACTTGGGACCTCAAACAAATACCCCTACCCACCCTGGAGCCTGGTCTGCCTCCCCTCACCCTCCACTCTCCCCATCCAGGCAGGGGAGCAGAATCATAGCTCCACTCACTGTTCAGTGTAGCTCCCAGTCCTGCCCAACCAGAAAGCATCCGGGTGCAATAATTACTTTCATGGATTAAATTATCCAATCAAAACATGAATGGATTAAAGAAAAAAAAGAACACTACATGACCCTTACTTTAGCCTTAAAGACACACATAGACTAACAGCAAAGGGATGGAAAAAGATACGTCAAGCAAATGATAAACGCTGCCCCCCCTCCAAAAAACAAAGCAGGGGGTATCTAGACTTATATCAGACAAAATAGACTTTAACATAAAAATGACAAAAAAAATGATTATTATATAATGTTAAAGAGGCCAATTCATCAAGAGGATGTAACAATTGTAAATATTTATGCATCCAGTATTGGAGCACCTATATATGTTAGCAGAAACTAACAGAACTGAATGGAGAAATAAACAGTAATACAAATATAGTTGGGGACATTAATACCCCACTCTCAAAAATGGATTCTCATCCAAAAAGAGAATCATTAAAGAAGAGCGAATTTGAACAATACTATTGATCAAATGTCTCTAACCGCCATATACAGAACTTTCTATCCAACAACAGCAAAATATACACACTTCTCAAGCACAAATGGAACATTTTCTAGGATAGATCACAGGTTAGGCCACAAAACAAGTCTTAACAAATTCAACAAGACTGAAATTATACCAAATACCTTCTATGACCACAATGGTATAGAAACTAGAGATCAGCAACAGGAGAAAAACTGGAAAACTCACAATTACAAGGAAATTAAACAATACTTTCCTGAACAACCAATGGATCAAAGAAGAAATTAAAGGGGAAATAAAAGAGCAGCTTGAGAAAAATGAAAAAGGAAACACAATTTATCAAGATGTATGAGATGCAGTAAAAGGTCTAAGAGAGAAGTTCACAGCAAAAAATGCCTACGTTAAGAAACAAGACAAACTCACAAATATTGTGTATTTTACAAATTAAAGGTTTGTGGCAACCCTGTGTCAAACAAGTCTATCGACACCATTTATCCAATAGCATTTATTCATTTTGTGTCTCTGTGTCACATTTTGGTAATTCTCCCAATATTTCCAACTTTTTCATTATGATTATGTTTGTTACAGTGATCTGTGATCAATGATCTTTGACATTACCATTGCAAAAAGATTATAGCTCGCTGAAGGCTCAGATGATGGTCAGCATTTTTTAGCAATAAAGTATTTTTTAATTAAAGAAAAATAAAAACCAAGATCTCAAATAATCAACCTAACTCTGCAGCTCAAGAAACTAGAAAAGGAAGTGCAAACTAAGCCCAAATTTAGCAGAAGGAAGTAAATAATAAAGATTAGAGCAGAAATAAATGAAACAGAAAACAGGAACAATAGAAAAGATTAACAAAACTAAGAATTGGTTCTTTAAAAAGATAAAACTGACAAATCATCAGTTACACTAACCAAGGAAAAAAGAGGACCCAAATCAACAAAATTATAAATGAAAGAGGAGACATTACAAATGATACCACAGAAATACGAAGGATCATAAGAGGCTACTATGAACGACTATATTCCAACAAACTGGGTAATCTAAAGAAATGGAAAAACTACTAGAAACATAAAACCTACCAAGACCGAATCATGAAAATTTGGACAGAGCAATTACTAGTAAGGATACTAATTCAGTAATAAAAAAAAAACCTCCCAACAAACAAAAGCCCAGAACCAGATGACTTCACTGGTGAATTTTACCAAACATTTAGAGAAAAATTAATGCCAATCCCTCTCAAAGTCTTCGGAAAAAAATCAAAGAGAAGGGAACACTTCCAAACTCATTTTATAAGGTCAGCATTACCCTGATACCAAAGCCAGAAAAGGACACTACAAGAGAAGAAAATTACAAGCCAATATAACTGATATACCCAGATGCAAATATCCTCAACAAAATACTAGCAGACTGACTTCAACAGCACATTAAAGGGATTATACCGCATTATCAACTGAAATTTATACCTGGGATGCAAAGATGTTTCAACATATGCAAATCAATAAGTGTGATACACCATGTTAACAGAATGAAGGATAAAAGTCATACAATTGGGCTTCCCTGGTGGCGCAGTGGTTGAGAGTTCGCCTGCCGATGCAGGGGACACGGGTTCGTGCCCCGGTCTGGGAAGATCCCACATGCCACGGAGCAGCTGGGCCCATGAGCCATGGCCGCTGAGCCTGCGCGTCCGGAGCCTGTGCTCCGCAACGGGAGAGGCCACAACAGTGAGAGGCCCGCGTACTGCATTAAAAAAAAAAAAAAATCATACAATCATCTCAATAGATGCAGAAAAAGCATGACAATATTCAACGTCTATTCATAATAAAAACTCTTAATAAATTAGGTATGGAAGGAATGTACCTCAACAGAATAAATGCCATATATGACAAGCCCAAAGCTAACATCATGCTCAATGGTGAAAGGTTAAAAGCTTTTCCTCTAAGATTTGGAATAAGACAGGTGTGCCAACTCTCAACCACTCCTGTTAAAAACAGTACTGGAAGGGGGCTTCCTTGGCAGCACAGTGGTTAAGAATCCACCTGCCAATGCACGGGACACGGGTCAAAGCCCTGGTCCAGGAAGATCCCACATGCCACAGAGCAACTAAGCCCATGCCCCACAACTACTGAGCCTGCAAGCCACAACTACTGAGTCTGCATGCCACAACTACTGAGCCTGCATGCCACAACTACTGAAGCCCACACACCTAGAGCCTGTGCTCTGTAATAAGAGAAGCCACCGCAACGAGAAGCCCACGCAGCACAATGAAGAGTAGCAACTAGAGAAAGCCCGCGCACAGCAACAAAGACCCAACACAGCCAAAAATAAATTAATTAATTAATTAATAGAAAAAAATAGTACTGGAAGTCCTATACTAGACATCAGCCAAGAAAAAGAAATAAACAGCTTCTAAATTGGAAAGGAAGAAGGAAAATTGTCTCTATTTGCAGATCACATGATTTTATATATAGAAAATAGGGATGTAATGAACAGAATGAAGACTATAGTTAACACTACTGGACGGTATATTTGAAAGTTGCTAAGAGAGTAGATCCTAAAAGTTCTCATCACAAGGAAAAAAAACGTTTTCGTATCTAATGAGATGATGAATGCTAACTAAACTTATAGTAGAAATCATTTCACAATATATGTAAGTCATGTTGTACACAAACTTACACAGTGCTGTATGTCAATTGTATCTCAATAAAACTGAAAAACAAACAAAAACACAAATTAGTATCTTACAGTTCTGAAGGTCAGAAGTCCAATATGATCTTATTGGGCTAAAATCAAGGTGCTGCCAGGGCTGTGTCCCTTCTGGAGGCTGTACATTCCACTGCCTTTTCCAGTTTTTAGAGGTTGTCTGCATTCCTTGGCTCATGGCTCCTTCTTCCATCTTTAAAGTCAGCAGTGCAGCATCTTCAAACCTCAATCTCACTCTTTCCATCGTCACATTTCCTCCTCCGACTCTGATCATCTGTCTGCCTCTCACAAGGACCCTTGTGTTCACATTGGAACCACCCAGATAATCTCCCCATTTCATGATCTCTAACTTAATCACATCAGCAATGTTCCTTTTGCCATGTGACGAAAATGTTCACAGGTTTTGGGGATTAGGATGTGAGCAGTTGGGGAGGGGAGGTGCATTATTCTGCCTACAACAAAGGGCATCTGTTACTAACATAGTGATTTGTAGACTGAAGAGCTACCATTGAAGTTTGAACTTTATGCGATCATTAAGTTAATATACCATGCCAATTGAAATTTGAATTGTGTTGTATGGACACTAGTGTTATTTAAGTAAACCATGGTAACTTGAATTTTTTCATAACTGAATCATGCAAAGCAAGGAGTTCCTGTTTTAAGCCCAGCTGAAGGTCAAAAAGGATGAGAAAATGCATGTAACCACACATGCAGAGCCATGGCTGCAGAAGATGAGGTGGAAGTGATCTATATGTCTGCGCTCATATTTGGAGAACACTCATGTAAATAGGCTGAGGTTTCTCTTGTGCTGGATTCTCAAGGCCACCAGAATACTAACAGCACTGCAACTCTTCTGAGAAACGTGGTACAGGTGAATATGGAAAAAACTCGAGAAATAATGATATAACTTCCCTCTTACCTCTGTCGTCTTCTGCCACTTCCCCCCAGCACCAAAATATCTGAGGATTTTGTGCACTAATATCCAACTACTAACAGTGTATTACACTTTGTTTATAAAGCAACTGTCTTTTAAAATTCTGATGAATAAACATAAAAGAGCTCTTTGATAACTGATTAAGAATATAATAAACACTTCCTATGTGTACACTGTTGAGCAAACTATAGAATAAGTAAATGGATACACAGGCTTCTGATACTTAGACCAAACACAATTTTGAAAACTGAACTGCTGGTATAAAGTTTCTCATAAATTAATTTTATTAAAACAGCAAAAAAAAAAAGGTCAGTTATTCACCTCTGACTGGGATTATAAAGTACAATCTTTTAGCGTGAGTATTCTCACCATGCCACAGAGAAAGGTACTGAGGGACTGATGAGGGGGTGTTTTCCTTCTCTGGCAGTGTTATATTAAACTGCAGTATAAATATCTGATCTTAAGATCAGAATACCTCTTGAAGAGGTGTAGCTTGTTTTATAATACCTAAGTATTGGAAATATATTAATTGCATGAATTGGGAGAGGGAAAGGAAGAAGAAATGGCAATTCATGAAAATCCATTCCTAGACTACATCCATACCAAGTCTTACCACTTTACAGAATTCTTAATTTACTAGCCAGTGCTATTTAAAAATACCACTTCAAAAGTCTTACACCGATACTGGATGAAAATCACACACAACACCTAACCCTGGTGGTTTATGTGAAACCAAATCCTTATCTGCCTCTGGCTCCTTCAGGGGTCTGTATCACCAGTGTCTGAATCCTGGTTGGGATGAAAATGACCCTGAGACAGCAGTTTCATTTTCTTCATGCTCAACCAGACAGATGAAGATCCAAAGTGCTAAGTACGTATTTCAAGCATGTGTTCTGAAACTGTTTAGGGCCACAGTAAACTATAAAAGGCAATTTCATAGATACTCTTTGAGAGCGAATATAATCATTAAACTTGATATTTTGCCTCAAAAATGTTTTTCATACTACAGAAAATAAACTCATATATGTTTTGAAACTCTCACTATAAAATTACTATCGTAAGTTCACCAGAACTTGAGGTTTTCTGTTTTCATGAAGTAGGTGAAAGGGTAATCTCTATTCTTTCCATGTGATTGTACCTACACCAGGCTTCCCTACAATCACACATCAAAGTCCTTCAGCTCGCCCCAGCTGGCACCTATTTTCACTTTCACTTTCAGTTTCACAGAGAGTTTTACGGCACTTTCCATTTCATTCTTGACAATCTGAGCTACCTACAAAACAAAAAAAAAGAGGTTAACAAACTCTGCCCAGTCAAAGAACTGTCTGCCAGCCCACTCACTGAGGGGATAAACCAGACTGGAGCTCTTTACCTCATGGTGCTTAAAACTCTAAGTTGGAAAAGAGCCAGGTATCCCACACTAATCTGCACTGACAAACAGAAGCTCTGCCAGGTTCACTAGAATGCTCAGAGCTTTGAAATCCTCAGGGCAAGACTCCAAATTCTCATCTAACTTCTCGCAGACAAAAATATCCCTGCATCAGGAATTTCTTTTAAAATGAGTTTAAAGATGAGCACTCTTAGCTCTTTCTCTACCCTTAAGGATTCTACTTTTCTATAGCCATCCTGGGGCTAGGGAAGGGCTCCAGAAATCTCATGCATCTTAGCCTGACTTACAGTGTCTTAGCTTTCTGTAGAATGGATATGAACACTGCAAAAATACCTGAACAACATCCTCTTCTGCCACTTCGTATAAGAGTTCATCATGGAGTTGAAGGATGAAGAAGCCTCCTCTGATGGGACAGAACATCCCTTGCAGTTTTCTCTTTGGTAACAATCCTACCCCATGAGAAAAGTAGCAAAACTGATCAGCATGTCACTGTGCTATGGGAGTATTTTTTTTTTGAGAGATTTTGGGAAATTATAATTAAGAGATTAAAACACATAAAATTTGGAGCTATCAAGAAAATAACTAATTGCTGATTGCCACCTAGCCCACCTATCAGGTAAACTCAAATCTCCACCTACCTCCTCCCAGAAATGAGGAGTCTAAAAAAGACATCAGTAAATGGAGTTGATTGACACTCCTTGATGTCTTTTTCTGGCCAGAAGTGTCACCATGGTAGAATTGGTGATTCCCCAGTTGGACCACACACTCTAGACAAGTAATTCTAAACCTAGGGTCCAAATGTGGACTTCAGAAAATACACAGATTCCTTCAAGATATATGAAAGGGTCTATGTCTGTATATTTTTCTGTGGAGATGATGTATACCTTTTCAGAAGATTCTCAAAAGAACTCATGAATCCAAAAATGGTTTAAAAAAATCACTGTATTATAGTTATTATAATATAGTTATTATAGTCACTATTTCCTAACTAGTGGGCCTAGTGGTACAGATTATGCCCCTCTGATCACTAAAATAAGGTTCAACATTAATACTTTTAGAGTATCTGCCTTCCATTGTTTGCCCGTTTCTCAGAGCAGTCCTTCCTTTTTGCCTTTCAAATTTCCTATACTTATTCTTCAGGACAGGACAGCACAAATACTGTCTCCCTCGATATCTGGTGCTTCCCTCAGAGAGAGTTCTTTAGCTGTCACTACCTGCAGCCCAAGTTTTCTCAGAGGTGGCTCTCACAGGGTAAGAGAACAAAGGCAGATGAGGCATGGCAAGTTGCTTCCATACCAGGGCTGCAAAGGCTGTGCATCTGTTTGCCAGTTTGGCTAAAATCTGATCTGACCCATTGGGCCCCACTTATCTTGCATCATTGGCTGTCTGAATGCTCTAGTTTTTCTGCTTTCTGATCGTTATACCTTTGTCCTCTTGATTTCCCTTGGTTACTTGGCTTCTGACCCAGAATGCCATGATCCTCCTGTTCCCTGTGTGGTCTGCTTCCTCAGGCTGAGCTCCCTTTGATCCCACTGACCTACTACTGCCTTTAACTCAACATGACACAATCAAGCCATCCTCAGTGACATACCCACATTGTCTTCCACTCACTCTAAAGAGTGATACCACCTATATCTTCATTTTGACACTGCATCACTCTGCTGTGAAGAGTCAGGTAAATATTTCACAGTCAGGTATCATATCTTCCTTTCCTTAGCAGATTTAAAATTCAAACATAGGTTGACAACTTTTACTTCTAAATCCTCCAAAGCACACAGTACAATGTTATTCCCCAAATAAGTTTGACCATACATCCTCTTTCTACAAATATAAGAGTGTGAATGTGTGCATGTGTTCATGGAAAGTCATGAACAGGAAAATCAACATCTTCTTAAGGTGTGGTATGAGGATCGAAGAGGATCCCAGAAATTCTTTCAAAGCATCTGCAAAGTCAAATTATTTTCCCAATAACACCCAAAGGTTATTTTCCTTTTTCAGTCTCCTTCTTTCATAAGCGTACAACAAGGTGATCAATTACCTTGGTTTTAGCAATGAAAGTCCCACATCCTGGGAAACCATCAGTCTCCCACAAACTGGGACATTCATCATCCTCTACAGAGGATTTTCCAGAGATTACAGAACAGGTAATATTGCAACAAACTGAATGCAGAAAAATAAGAGACTCCAACTGTCATCTCTTAAGCCAGACATTAAAGAGATTTTCAGAAAAAATAAAACCACTCATCACGAATTTTTTTGTTGTTCTGAAAAAAATGTAGTTATTTTCATAAAAATATGTTATTTATGTTAACACATGATGGGTTTATTATTGTTACCTGTAAATGTTAATAAATGTTTTTAAATTCCCAGTTTTAATTTCTAATATGGTAAATATTAGTAGATATAATTAACACACATAAACAAAAGCTCTTTGGGATCCTTTCTAAGAGTGTAAAGACATCATGAAACCAAAATGTTTGAGAACTGCTGAGAAATAAATATAAATCGTTTCCCCCTTTCTTTTCTGATGTAATTAATCTCACCATGTTATAGCAAGGGCCTCATTTATGAACAAACCTGTTCTGTCACTTTGGAGCATACTCTCCCGATGACCATGGGATTTGAAGGCTGAGTGGAAGGTTTCTAATTGCTTCTGAATATTAACTGTGGCTATTTTGACAATATCAGCTGCCGAACCTTGGACTCTTGTGTTGATAGCCTGACGCTCAGCCTATGAAAAACAACAACAGATGCTCCATCAGACACGCCAGCATTGTTTCATACCTGCCTTTAGCGTCCACAGATTAGTGCTCACATGTGCAGACTGGAAATCTGGAACTGAGATGTGACCCAGGGCATCCACTATAAGCTGTATCTTAAGAATAACAACCAGAATGATCCAGGGCTCTAGATCCTGGGCTATCATTCACATGAGGATAGACTAAACAAAAGAAGGTCAGATTGCTTCAGTTTAGAAATCTTCGACAGTTAGGAACCAAAAACTACATTACACTTAAAATGTATCTAGAAGCTCAAAATTATTTTTAAAAATATAGTATCAGTATTCTAAACTTCACTTTAAAGGATCCATTCCTCAAAATACAATTCCTCTTAACACTAAATAGATATAATTAGAATACCATTCTTTGTGATGTGGGTTGGAATGTTTCAAGCACATCCCCCATATCAGTGGCCTCTCAGTCCTATGTAGAGTTTGGCCACAGCAAGTCTGCAGCCCTCTGGTATGAATCAGAGCTTTTTATGGGCTATTGGGCCTAATCGTTAGCTGCTGGTGAAAATGCAGATCCTAGATCCCCAGGTATTAAATTAGAACTTCCCTGAAACTATTGCTGCCATGAGCTTCTTGGCAGGCAACCACAGCTGCTAAAAGTGAACATCCTGGGGCAGTAGGAATAGGGGTCTAGGTTAATATCCAAGATGTAATCTATCCATGAATATCACTCCTGTTGTTGCAAAAGGGCTCAGAAAATGGGAAGGGTCTACTCACTGGAGGGATCTATGTAACCTGAGAGGTGTTCTCTAGTTCCCTGTCACCTGGGCTACATCCAACTCCTAGTATATTACATACTGGTAAAGAGACAGACTTTTTAACTATTGTTTTGTCAAATGCTGATGAATCCATTCTAAACTCATTCAGTTGTCATTGTTTAAAGAGTGACTGAATTTCAAAGTTCTGACTGCTCCTGTTCTTGAAACTATATGCCTCTGTGCAGTGGATTATGTTATTGTTGCTATTACTTGCTGCCTTTCTCTGTGAAGTCCCATGGCCCCCACCCATTGCCATGTAATTCAAAGTGTTTTTCACTCTAAAAGAATGGCCTTGACTTGTTTTGGCCAATAAAATGTGAGTAAAACTGACATACAGCACATGCAAGGAGTTTTAAAAGCTATCTAACACTGTCACAAAAAAGGGCTTATCCCAGGTAGGTACTTTTCTTTATTCTGAATTTTAGAATGAAGAAAATACAGAGCAGAGGCAGAGTCAACCCAGAGCCAAACTATACTATGAATTAAAAATAAATATTCTTATTATAAGTCACTGAAATACGGGAGTTGTTTTTACTGTGACACAACAAATATAACTAAAATATATAATTCATTCTCATGATACTGTACTTCCCTGATTCTATTCCAAAATAAGAAAACTTGGCAGTCTCAGCTTTGTGTCCCACAATCTTAGTCCCTTCTCATCACTAGAGTGTTTTCATATACATAAAAATATACAGGTTTCTGGTAATAGGAGATTATGCCATTAGGACTAACCCTTCCACTGATAACCAGAAAAAGGTGGTCAGAAAATGCCTCTTTGAATGAATCAGACAGGAAAAGGGAAGTGAAGAATTATAGAACCTAGAGAACTGGGAGAGAAAGGAAACCAAGGAGGTGATCCTGGCATTGGAGGCCATCCTTTCTCCCAGGGAAATCAACAGATTCCAGAAGAGGCAGCTGACAGGCTAAGAAGCTGAGCAGAACTTGATAGTCTTGAAATATTTGGGTTCACAGCCCAATAAGTAGGAGGCCTGGTAAGGAGGTAAGATAATACAACTGTTTTTATAGAAAACTAAGAAAAACAAAAGGCAATAGGAACAGACTACAGGGATTCAAGTATGAGCCATATTTGACTACAGACTAGTATCAAACCTATTAGACTATAAAATGATCATGTTATCAAGAAAATAAAAGACAAAATTGAATATTTCGGCAGAGAACAAAATACCATTAAGAACCAAATAGAAACTCTATAACCAAAAAAATTAAAACAACAGAACTTAAAGCATTTAAACAGTGCTTTCCCTATAGTTTGGTGTATGTGTGCAGTGGGGAGATAGTATCGACTTGGAGAGAAGATAAAAAGGCCTTCTGGGGTGCTGGAAAAGTTCTATATCATTTAGAACCTAAAAGCTCAATAGTTGCTCAACAGCAAATTGAAGAGCAAATCAGCCAACTGAAAGATAAGTTAGAAGAAAATATCCAGAATTAAGCATGAAGAAATATAAACATGGAACAGAGGATACGAAAAATGAGGAATTAAAGAGAAAAGTTTTTAAAATTTATAATGGAAGTTCCAGAAAGAGAGGAGAGATTTTGATGAAGCAATGACTGAAGAAGAAATGACTAAGAATTTTCCAAAATCAACAAAAGATCTCACGGTGCCGATTCAAGAAGTCCTAACACCCTCAAAAACAGATCAGTTAAACACACACACACACACACACACACACACACAGGCACATGAAGTTAAAAAAAAAAAACCCACAGGGGCTTCCCTGGTGGCGCAGTGGTTGAGAGTCCGCCTGCCGATGCAGGGGACACGGGTTCATGCCCCGGTCCGGGAAGATCCCACGTGCCGCGGAGCGGCTGGGCCCGTGAGCCATGGCCGCTGAGCCTGCGTGTCCGGAGCCTGCGCTCCGCAACGGGAGAGGCCGCAGCAGTGAGAGAGGCCCGCGTACCACAAAAAAAAACAAACCCACAAACTTAAGCACATCACAGAAAATCTGTTGGAAACCACAAGGAAAGAAAAACACTGTATTAAAAGCAACCTAGAGAAAAAAGGCAGATTGCATTTAAAGAAGAAACAGACCAGGGATGGGCAAACTAAAGCCTACAGGCCAAGTCTGGCCCATCTCTTGTTTCTGTAAATACAGCTCTACTGGAACACAGCCACACTCACTCATTTATGTAGGGTCTATGGCTGCATCTGCACTAGAACAGCAGGCTTGAGTAGTTGTGATGGAGACTCTGCAGCCTACAAGCACATGTTTAAGGGAGCTTACTTTTTCTGACACAGACACTATTAAAAACCTAAAGGAAAGTTCTACTTATTGGTAAAATGTTTAAAATTTCCCTCTGAGACCTGAAAAGTGGCAAAGATACTCACTATCACTAACTCTGTTCAACACTGTCCTAGCTAGTAAGTCAAGCAAAAGTAAAAAAAAAAAACAAAGAATAAGACTCAGAAAGACAGTTATAAAACTACTTTTTTTTTCCAGATAATAACTGTGTAGATAGAATACCTAAAAGTATCTACAGATAAAATTTTGTAATTAGTAAGTAATATTTGCAAGGTTTCTAGACAAAAGAATAAAGGCAATTATCTTTCTATACCAGTAGTAAAGGGCTAGAAAATGTAAAAAGGGAAGGAAAATAATTAAAAATTAAAAAAGATGCCATTCACAACAGCATGAAACTTTTCCAATATCTAGCTATAAATTTAATAAAAACCTTGTAAGATCTCTTCCCCAAAACTATACATCATTAGTGAGAGAATTTTAAAAGACCTAAAGACCTAAATAAATGGACATATATAACATGTTTATCGACTGGAAAACTCAAATTTATAAATATGTCATTAATCCCATCTTGATCTATGAACTCAAGGCAACTGCAATTAAAAAATCCCAACAGGATTTTGTGTTTGTGTGGAAATTCACAAGCTGCTTCTACAATTTATATGGAAATGCAGAGAACCCAAGAACAGGCAAATCTTGGGGGAGAGAAAAAAAGCAAGTTGGGAAAACTTTACCATATATCAAAACATAGTATTCAAGAAAAAGCAAAACTACAAGACACTACTTTACACCCACCAGAAAAGCTAAAATTATGTTAACTTAATAGCAAATGTTGGCATGGATGCAGAGCAATGAGAACTCAAACTTATATGGGAGGACAAATTGCTACAACTACCATAAAACACAATGTTGCTTTATCTACTGAAATTGAAGATGAGAGCAATTCTATGTCTACCGCTTTACCAAACATAAACAGAAACATATGTGCACCAGGAATCTTGAACAAGAATAATCAAATCATCAAGATCCATAATAGAAACCCATCCAAATAGAAAATTCTCCAAACTAGAAACCCATCAACAGAAAAATGGATAAATTGTGGTATATTCATATAACAGAGCCATATACCTACCCCAACATGAAACAACATAAATGACTTGCCTAATGTAATTTTGAGTGACAGAAGCTAAACACAGAATACATATATATGATATACAGAGAGGTCAAAACAAAACCATAGGGTTAGAGGTTATAGTGGTTATTTCTGGGAAGGCAGTGTATGGTGATTAGGAAGAGGCATGAGGGGAGCTTCTGGGGTGCTGACAATATTCTGTATTTTGGTTTGTATGGTAGTTACATAGGTATAGCTCTATGATAATTTACTGAAATTTAAATTTGTTTCTTGTGCTTTCTCTATGTATATTTTTCAGTACAGTAAAAGTTGAAATAAAATGTAAAACCAAACTAAATGAAAACCAAACAATAAATCTGGCTATATTTACTCCATATCTGATTCAGAGGGGTGCAATTTTTTTTTTTTCCCTCAGCAACAACATAATGAATCAATTAGAACTCTGACTCCTAAGGATTTGGTATAAAAAGTCTTACTCTCACAGTTTTAACTTCAAAAATATTAGTTTTTAAAAAATTATATGGTTCATTAACATTAATCATTCTATCCTCCATTTTTCATTGTGTAAATACCAAAAAACATAATCAATCCCTATTAGATCAAGCCCAAATTTCTCAGCCTGCCATTAAAAGCCTTCCCCAATAGCTGATTCCATCTGACCAGTAGAAAATTATCTATTCCTAAGTGACAACTCAAACTTTCCACTCCTATCAGATTGGCTTCTAGCCAATCCTTACTCAAACTCTTGGTCACTTGTGATTATCTTTTTCTTATGCCATCAATTAAATTTTAAATAGTCTTCAAGAATCTGTTTAAGTCCTATCTCCTCTAGAAGCCTAAATAACTGAGTATACATGCTACTTTTATATTTTTTTAGTTTGCTTTATCTCTTCCAATACATTTTAAGACTTACTTTTCCTAGTGCAACAACTACAGTGCCTACTTCACTTGGAGATATGGTAAAAGGCTGATAAATATCTGACATCTGTATGTGGATATATGGGAGGCGAGAGAGTGAAGAAGTAACAAAACCCCAACTACTCCTCCATGGTCCCTAAGAGCATTATTGCTCTGAGAGATTCTAGCTCAAGACAGTAGTTTAGCAATTTGGGGGCTGGATATTTTCATTACATACAATGTGTAGTGGGCACTGACACACAAAAGTATGAGGTAAGGGCAAAATACAACCAGTTAAAATAGGAAGGTTTGGACTATAACAGAAATTTAAATGCTCAGATACACAAAAAGTGTACAGATACACTTTTATGGATCCCAATGATTTCAGAAAGAGATTTCAACCATAATTTGAGTAAATACCATCAATACATCTTTTGAATGATATTAAATATCATTTTAATATCTTCTTTAATATTTTGGGTATCCTAATAACAACCTCTGATGAGCCAGTGCTTCTAAAATAAATAAACAAAAGGAATGAACCAAAAAATACCGCAATTCAATGACTGGCTAATCTCTGAAGACAATGCAATCTGGTGTAATATGACAAATTAGTATAGATATCTGAAACAAAGAACAATTAGCAAATGTAAGAATTAAGTTTATATATAACTTATTACCAAAGCTAATAAATAATTGGCTTACTAAAACAGAACATCTTTAACTGAAATATTACTAAGTGAACTCATATTTACATTAGTCTCCTATAGAGACTGTGTTCAGCAAATACTGGCATGTACCATCACTTCAGAAGTCCTTAATAAAATAGAAGATCCAATTAATATGCTAGTGATCTCTAAAAGGGACAATAGCAGGGTTCAGTCTTTGTTGAAAAAGTACATGTCATTAAAGTTAAAAATTTGAGTTAAAATATTAAGTTAAAACTCCAGAGAAATTTCAACATACGTGAGCTTTGTGATAAGGGTTGTTGTCTTTGATTCCTGGTAAATATCTACGCCTTCCCAAAATGGTCTGAACAAATCCATCTCTTTTACAATTCTTCACTGTCTCTCTCATGAAATGATTAATCCCTGCAAAGAAAATGAAGAAATAATTACAATCAATGTCCATCCTTAATCTCACTCACTAGTTTCAATATAGTGAAATATACCAAAACTTCACCATGATTAACATTAATATCACATCATCAAAATTTTGCATATAAACTTTCATTCACTTTTTCTTCCAGTTTTATTGAGAAATAACTTATACACATCACTGTACAGCATGACAGTTTGCTTTACATATATTGTGAAATAGTGCTCGCTTAGGCAGCACATATACATATATTGTGAAATTACCACAATAAATTTAATTAACACTCATCACCTCATATAGCTATGAAAGTTAGAAACAAAAGGGACTTTAGAAATGATATAATCTCTGTTTTTCAACCACCAACAACAAAAAATACAAAACTAAACTCTAGAACAACAGAGCAGGTACTAAAACCTAGATGGTTTTATTACAGGACCTTAAGACTACTCCATGCTACTTTTCACAGGGTTCTGTTCTTTGATCACACTAACCCTCTTTTACTCTTTGAGCTTATCTTTACCAGGCTTAATACATTCCAACAGCTCCTTGTTACCATCTATGCTATGATTCAAATAGGACCTAACTGAAACTAATGCATGAAGTTGTAATATTTTATTAGAAACTTAAACAACTCACTTCTTAAAATTCAAAAAGACTACATATAGTATATTACTCAAACACATTCACATTCCCTATACCAGCATTCATCCTTTGCTATATAGGTCCGTTATTAGGTCTTATGACTCTCCAGGATGAACTCTTTGCTTCAGATGGGCCAGTCTCTTCATTGCCCATTCCTGTCTCTGAGCTAGAGAGGTTCTTCTCTCCTGGAACATTCTTTTTCTATACTCTTTAAAACACATTTAAGTACAGAGACTGCTAATCTATCTTTATTCTTTTGTGCAATTTCTGCTTTCTCACAGCTCTGCTCATCCTAAGTAATAAACACTAATGCCTCCCAATTAAAACCCCTCATTTGAGGATTTCTATTGTGTGGCTGGCACAGACTGTGGGTGAAAGGAAGGGGAGAAATCCTGCCAAGTGCAGCTGTTGGTGATATCTGACTACTAGCATAGGAATTTCAGAAAGCAATCAGGCTCTCATCTTCTCTTCAGGAATTACTGTGATACTGCTGAGTAAAGAGCAAAGAAAAGGATGAGATTTAAGAGACTACACCTCTATGAATTCTCTTACCTGACTCCTGTAGGAAGGCTTCAAATATTCAGAGATTGCAAGAACTACTTTAAAAAAACAATCAATGCTGAGGTATAATTTACATACAATAAACAAAGCTGAGATATAATTTACATACAATAAAAGGCACCCACTTCCGGTGAACAGTTTGATGCATTTTAACAAACATATGCACCCCTCCAACAACCACTACAAGATACAAAACATTTTAATCACCTTCACAGTCAGCTCCCCATTATCAGCCTCAAACACTAATGGATCTACTTTATTACACTGTATCTTTTTCATGTTCTTGAATTTCATAAATTACACTGTATGTTCTCACTTGTGTCTGCCTTCTCTTGCTAAGTAGCATTCCATTGAAGAGATATACCAAAATCTGTTTATCCATAATCCTGTTGACAGATATTTGTTCCTGTTAAAAAGGAGACAGCAGGGCCAAAATGGAGTCACTTGTGCTAAACCCTATGTTAGCAAACTAAGACTTACTACCTAACCAAATTGCAGCCTCAACACCCCCAGGAATGTAACCTTTAACCAGTCAACCTGGTATTACATGGTCAGCACTAGTGAGGTTATCTGCCCAATAGGCCCGTCCAATCCCCTTAGGAGAGTGACCTTGCCTGAAACAATGCATTCTTTGCTAATATTTCCTTTATCCACCTACCCCCTTTCTGCCTTTAAAAAACTTTTCTCTTCTACAGTTCGGTGGAGCTCCTTTCTAGTGCTAGATGGGATGTTGCCCGATTCATGAATCATTGAATAAAGCCAATTTGATCTTTAATAAATTTACTCAGTTGATAAAGAAATGGAGTAATCGATACAGAGAACAAACAGATGGTTGCCAGAGGGGAGGGAGTTGGGGGGAGGAGAAAAATAGGTGAGGGAGACTAAGAGGCACAAACTTTCAGTTACAAAACACATGAGTCACAAGTATGAAATGTACAGTGTGGGGAATATAGTCAATAACTATGTAATATCTTTGTATGGTGACAGATGACAACTAGACTTACCATGGTGATCATTTTGAAATGTATAGAAATATCAAATCACTGTGTTGTACACCAGGAATTAACATAGTTTGTAGTTCAAATATACTTCAAAAACAAACTCATAGAAAAAGAGATTAGATTTGTGGCTACCAGAGGTGGGGAGTGGGAGGAGAGGGAATGGGTGATGGTGGTCAAAAGGTACAAACTTCCAGTTATAAGATAAATAAGTACTAGGAATGAAATGTACAACACGATAAAGCTAATTAACACTGTTGAATGTTATATATGAAAACTGTTAAGAGAGCAAATCCTAAGAGTTCTCATCACAAGGAAAAAATCTTCTTTTTCTATTTCTTTAATGTTGTATCAATATGAGATGACGGATGCTCATTAAATCTATGTGGTAATCATTTCATGATGTATGTAAGTCAAATGATTATGCTGTACACCTTAAACTTATAAAGTGCTGTGTGTCAATTATAACTCAATAAAACTGGGAAAAAATTTTTTTTAATTTACTCACTAGGATTTTTGTTGTTTAACACTTCCAGTCTTTGGCTGTTATGAATAAAACTGCTATAACATTCACATACAAGTCTTTCTTTGGACATATGTTTTCATTTTTCTTGGGCAACCATCCAATAGTAGAATTGCAGAATCATACAGTTAAGTGTACGTTTTACTTTATATGAAAGAGCCATAGTGTCTTCCAAAGTGGTTGTACCATTTTACAACCAATCAGCAATGTAAAAGAGACACAATGTTTTTAAATTTTAGCATTCTAATGTTTATATAATGGTATCTCTTTGTGGTTTTAACTTGCTTTTCCCTGAGAACAAATGACGATAACACTTGATGTAGTTATTCACATATTTTCTTTTGTGAAGTATCTGTTCAAATTTTTGAACTTTATTTTATTGCATGATTTACTTTCTTAGTATTGAGTTGTAAGAGTTCTTTATATATTCTGGATGCAAGTCCTTTGTTAGATAATAGGAACTATAAATATTTCCTCTCAGTCTGTGGCTTGACTTTATATTTTCTTAATGGTGTCTTTTATAAATATTTATTTTTTATGACTAATTCAGTGTTATTATCACCTAAGAAATTGTTGCCTACCTCAATGTCATAAAGCTCCTCTCCCTTTTCTTCTGCAAGATTGATAGTTCTAGTTTTTACTTTTAGGTCTGTGGTTCATATCAAGTTAATTTTTGAATATAGTATGAGATAAAGTAGAAGTTCATTTTTTTTTCCATACTGGTATCCAGTTGTTCTGGCACCAACTGTTGACATGACCATCTTTCCTCCATTGAATTACCATGGCAACTTTGTTGAAAATCAATTCACCATATATGTATAGGTCTATTTCCTGATGCTCTATTGTGTTTCATTGTTCCCTGCATCTACCCTTATACCTATCTTGATTATTGTAGCTTTATAATAAATTTTGAAACCAAGGAGTGTAAATAATCAACATTGTGCTTTCCCCCCCAAATTATTCTAGTTATTCCAGGCCCTTTGAATTTCCATATAAATTTAGAATCAGCTTGTCAAATCTGACACAAAAGTCTAATGATATTTTGATTGGAAATGCACTGAATCTATAGAACAATTTACAGAGAACCGTGATAACAATATTGTGTCTTCTAATAAATTAACATGGTAAACCTCACATTTACTTAAGTATTCTTCAATTTCCCTCAGGATTGCTTTGGAGTTTTCAATAAAGTCTTGCACATACTCTGTTAAATTTATCCCAAGTATTTCATGTTTTTTGATGTTACTGTAAATGGTTTTATTTTTACTTCATTCACTAATTGTTTATTGCTAGTATATAAAAATACAACTGATTCAGGGACTTCCCTAGTGGTCCAGTGGTTAAGACACCGCATTTCCATTGCAGGGGGCATGGGTTTAATCCCTGGTCGGGAACTATGATCCCATATGCCATGCTGGCATGGCCAAAAAAAGGAAAAAAAAAAAAAAATACAACTGATTTTTACAAACTGACCTTGTATGGTGGGAACCTGTGCCAAATTTAGTTATTTGTTCTAGTAGTTGTTTTTGTTGAATTCATGTGATTTTCTATGTACAAGATCATGTTATGTGTGAATAAAAGTTTTTCTTTTTGGGGACTGGGGACAGGGTAGATTACAAAGGGGCATAAAGGAACTCTCTGAGATGATGAGGTGATGGTTCCATACCTCAGCTGTAATGTAGACAGTATGATTGCGTGCATTTGTCAAAATTCATAGAACTATACAACTAAAAAAAGGTGAATTTTATTGTGTGCAAATTACCTCAATAAACTGCCGAAAGAAGAGAGAATTTAAAATGGTGATATTCAAACTGCTCTATAAAAGCAATTTTTCTCTCACAGTTTCTGGTACATTTACTCAATGGTTTACTGTTTCAAGATAAAGCTATGTAAACCTAAAGCACAGGACAATTCCTAGATTTTATAAGATTTTCACAACGACACAGTAGCATATACATCAACTTCATTTTGCTATTCCATTTCTGTCCCTACTTTTATGAAAAAAGCACATCTCTAAGTAAGGTTGATGTTATTTAATCAACAGTGCTTGATGAAAACTTCTGTTAATAGAAAATTCTGTAACACAAATTTTTAAAAATATAATATGGAAAGAGAGTTGAGAAGAATAGTATCTAGAAGATAATTAACATTCAATGCTTCCTTACCGGTATATCTGGATTTGAAGGAGTCAATGTAAAAAGCAGCATCATTTTCTTTAATACCCATCTGCTCTCCCAAAGATTTAGCTCCCATTCCATAAATGATTCCATAGCAAATCTGAAAGGGACTCATCACACACAGTAAGTAAATTATAGGTCATAACTACATAAAATGCAAACATAAAAAGTTCATTAGGATTGAGATTTGGTAAACTTTTCATAGTGAGTCAAAGAAAGGATTAGATTTGCTTTGGTGGGTTAGATCCATAGAAGCTGATATCCAGTGAGCGCCTTTACTGCCTTTTAGCAATACTTTTTGAGGTGTGGAGAGAAAGAGAAGAAGGGGCAGAATATGAATGAATATGAGTGGGTGAAGAAAATAACCCTAGTTGTTTAAAAGGAAATATTTCTGTCATTTATCCAGAACTCTTCAGAGAAGCTTTCTACTCCTCATAATACTTCATTAACTGCTGCTTAAAGAAGTGCCTAGGAGTCAGGAAAGAGAAGCATTACAAACATTCCTCTCCTCACCTTTGAATAGCACTAAAAAAGCAGGAAGAGTAGACTACATGGCTTCATAATAGGGAGGACGTCATTGGAAATAAATATCCTCTTCATCTCACAGCCACCTGAAATCCCACAATTGCAGAATTCATTTGGGTTAAAGACAAACTTTTGAGAAAATTTTGGGAGTAGTGGAGGAAAATGGTCTAAATAGGTCAATAAAGAAACTGATTTATTAATAAGTATTGCCTGGGTTCAAATCCTAGTTCCACCATTTACAAGAGGTATTATCTTGCACAATCTACCTTGTATCTCAGTTTCTTCAACTATAAAATGAGGACAGTAATACCTACATCATGAGTTTGTTAGGATTAGATGAGTTATTTTATATGTGTGTGTGTGTGTGTAGGATACCACCTGACATAAAGCAAGATCATATAAATATTGTTAAATAAAATTTAAAAAGATAACTTGCAAAAATTGATTATCAAAATCCAAAATACTTCCCAAAATATTTTTTTTTTAATTACATTGAGAGGGAGTTTTTTCACTCCTGTTTTCTTTTCCTTTTAGGTCTTTTTACACTTTTTTTTCTTAATTCAGATATTACTTAGTGCTAACTGATACCTCAGCAAGACTGAGATCTAGATTAGATGGTTCAGTGCATGACGATTCAAGAAAAAAAAACTGGTATATCATAAACCCTATTAAATCATGCAAGAACTTATTAAATAGAGGCAGCTATCATCAGTATATAAATGCTTAGATTATGGAGTCAGAACGTCTAAGTTCTGTCATTCTGAACTTATCCTGGCTCCACCACTTATAGCTATATGACCTTAAGCAAACTACTAACTTTCTGTGCCTTGGTTTCCTCCTATGTAAAATGGGAACAATAATAATAAAACCTATTTCGTGTACTTACTACGAGGATTAAATATTGGAATATTACCTATTTAACTTAGGGTTTGATTCTTGCTAAATGCAGGATTTAATCTGAGAGGATTAAATAGAGAAGACAAAACTGGCTTTCTAAATAGTGGAAGAAACAAGTGTTGGCGCTAAACAGGCAGTGGTGAGAGGAATTGTTTCATGCCTAATGAGCCAGTCAAGAATCACAGCTGTGAGTAACAAGAAGTGCAAATGTAAAACCAGTAAAGCAGGATCTTAGAGGTGGTGTGCCTTTACCTCAGCCAACAATCCTGCTCTCTTGAAAAGGGCATCAGATTTCCCACAGGTCATGTGATAAACAAGTATCAGTTGTTAATCTAGGCCAGGGAACAGTGTGAATGTGGCCTTTGATTTTCCCTGTGCCCAACAGTCATCCAGGAGTAGGAACTAATATGGGCCCATGTGAAAAGTCCAAGGGCAGTATGAAGTTTTACAGGCAGATTAGCTAACTAATGGCCTCAAAAAACTAAAAAGCTGGGTTTCCCTGGTGGCACAGTGGTTAAGAATCTGCCTGCCAATACAGGGGACACGGATTCGATCACTGGTCTGTGAAGATCCCACATGCCGCGGAGCAACTAAGCCCGTGCGCCACAACTACCGAGCCTGTGCTCTAGAGCCCGTGAGCCACAACTACAGAGCCAGTGTGCCACAACTACTGAAGCCTGCGCACCTAGAGCCCGTGCTCCGCAACAAGAGAAGCCTCTGCAATGAGAAGTCCATGCACCGCAACAGAGTAGCCCCCGCTCACCGCAACTAGAGAAAGCCCGTGAGCAGCAACAAAGACCCAACACAGCCAAAAATAAATAAATAAAATCTATTTTAAAAAATAATAATAAATAAATCTTAAAATAACTAAAAAGCTAATAGTTACTGATTATAATCCGCAGCTCAGCAATATTTATTTTTCAACAAACATTCAGAGAGCATCCTTCTATAAAAGGCACCATGGCTGAATGCGTGTGAATATAAAAAGATAAATATTTGTGTGCTTACAGACTAGAAAGAGATTTTAAAAATACACACACACACATACACACACACACACACACACACACACACACACACACACACACACAATATCTACCACCACCACCACAATATCTACCACTAATGCATATAGATTTCCCAGAACTAAGTAGGCTCGGACTAACTCTACCTGATTCTTTCTATTGACTCTACAAAGGAAAATATGAATACCATGAGACAGGCTCAGGTGAACGTTGTGAAAAATCCAAAGAGGGAGAAATCACTCCTCAACCACAAATGATTGAGATAGTTAAAAAATTTTTTTTTAAATCATAAAAATTCTCCTCATTTATGTTAAACATGTTCAGTAAAGACCACCTGTTTTGCTTGTTGCCTCAGATCATCCCCAACAGACTCTGGCTCAATCATCTTCCATTCAGCTGCAATACTCCTGAAAACATCAGCACCAGTGTTTAGTACTTGAATGAGACGATGATCGTGGGATAAATGAGCTAAGATCCTCAGCTCAAGTTGAGAGTAATCAGCAGCTAATATTAAACCACCTGAAACAGAAATGATTTTAGAAAAGTCGGTACAAAGACAAAACTAAGTTTTATAACACTGAGCAGGATGACAGAAATTTAGTTCCAACATACAACCGTGAGATCATGTAAAAAAGCTCAAATCAAAAAAAGCTAAAACCTTGCTCTTAATATGATGCAATTCAGCTCTGTAACATATAAAAATTTTTTGCTTAGCTTTCAAGGATATGTAATATATGTAAAGCCACCCTTGACCTCTGCCCGTTAACCACTGTGGTAGTGCTTTCCTCAGTGTTCCTATAGCACTGATACATAATCTAAAATGGTTCTTTCATGCCTCTCCCACGTAACACTGAGCCATTAGGGATGGGAGATAATCTTCCTTTGCATTCTACAGAAATGCACAATTCCTGGTACCTAATAGGTCCTTAACAAATGGTTGTTGAAGGAATGAATGAATGAGTGAATCAAGAAACTGGTTTCTAATGTGTGCTGACATTTTAAGGGGTATGGAGAGAAATGTGTGCTCTGCTTTGAAAATAAACTTGCTCAACAAAAAAAGGTCAAGTGGCCTGTATGTGAAAAAGAGTATTCAAATAATTAAGAGGATTCAAATAATTTATCTATGGACTAGGAATGACTGGATAAGCACGGCAAAAACAAAATAGAACAAGCAAAAGCATAGTTAAAGAAAAAGTAGAAAAATATTTGCAACTGATATCACAAAGGACTCACTGCTATATTGTATAAAAGAGGTGCTATAAATCAAGAACAAAATATAAACAAGCAATTCACAGAACTAATAAAAACAAAAGAATCTTAAACCTATTAAAGAATGCTTAACTTCATTCACAATAAAAGAAATGCAAATTAACTCTATAACAAGAAACAATTCTTTTCTACTTGTAAAAATCCAGAGGTTGGATGGCACATTCTGTGGCAAGGCTGTGGAGAAAGAAAACACTCATACATTGTTACTTGGAAGTAAATGGTAACTGTGTCCCATTAGATGGCAATTTGACAATATCCATCAAAATTAAACAGGCTTTTAACTCTGTGACTCAGTAAACAAGCCCACAGGCTGCTGCAAAGATTATCTGCATACAAATTAAACTGGCTTACGTTCAAATTTCTTTACTGATAATCACAAGTCTTCAGCATAAAAATATTAAACAAAAAAACAAAGCAAACAACAGTGTATACAGAATGCTTATGCTTGTGTAAGAACAGAGGAAGAAAATAGTACATATTCATATTTGCTTGTATCTGTATAAAGAAATACTGGAAGGATATATAAGAAACTCAAATATGTAATTAACTATAAGAGTTATACATAACAGGGTAGCTAGGACAGGGAAGGAAGCAAAGTTTCTCAATATATACCTTTTAAATATTTTGATTTCTGAACTATGTGAACGAATAACCAATTCAAAAATATATAAATACTGATTTGAAACAAATGACCACAACTTTTATGGCCTTTCTGCCCTAAACAAAATAAAACTGGACAAACTATATGAAATAACAGTTTTCAGATGTTGGACAATAGGCAATGCAGGACTACAATCCCTGAGAAAGGGGAAGGAGAGGGGAGATAAGAGGAGCCATGCAACTGTCTCAAGTTTCTGAATGGAGGCAGCGCAGGGAAAGAGGTGAAACAAAGCACTGTGGTCTCTGAGCTGGAAGAAGAAAGTGTAATTTGGGCCTGCTAAGGCTGCTACAACTTGTGAAATTTGGAGAGAAAGGAACTTTGCATAAAAGGATCACCAGAAATATGCACAGTAATCCCTTTGGATTTTTGACCAAATACTAAACTGTGCAGGGAGAAAGTTCAGAGAACCAGACAAAGAACAAACACTAAAGAAATAGCTATTATCAAAGTTCAGCTATCAGCTGAACTACTTGAACAACATACTCTTGAATGTTGAAAGATGTTCAAGCTCTGACCAGACTGAGTGGAGAAATCCTGCTGAACAACTTGAGCACAAAGTAGAGACCGCAGTAAGGCCAAACCTTACAATGATGGTTAATCTAGCCCTAGAGTAAAGGCTACTCTAAACGTCTGCTCACAAAGCTTAAAAGACTCAAAATGATCAAGCTGATGTGAAAGTAAATTAACTGCCTGCCAGAAGAAAACGCTATAAATGAAGACTACAAAATCCAAAGAGTTAACAATGTAGTAACCATAATGTTCAGCATACAATAAAAAAAATACTAGACATATGAAGAACCAGGAAAATGTAACTCTGACCAGGAGAAAATTCAGTCAATAGAAAAATGACTCAGAAATTACAGAGATGATGGAATTTTAATATGTTCAGGAATTTAAAGACATATAAAAATAATGATGGAACAAATAGTGAATTACAATAATGAAAACTATACAAAAACTTAAAATTCTAAAACTGAAAATACAATATCTGAAATGCAAAATTCACTAAAAGGATATAACAGCATTTAGACACTGTAGAAAAAAAGATCAGTGAACATTAAAACAGTCAGTAGAAAATATCCATTGCAGTACAGAGTTTAAAAAAATGAAGAGAGGGGAATAAAGAAGAAAAGAAAAAAAGTTTCAGTGATCTGTGGGACTATACTAAGTGGTATTACACATGTATATTTGGAGTAATAGGAAAAAAGGGCAAAATATGGACAAAAATATTATAAGAAATAATGGTTGAAAATGTTCCAAATTTAATGAAAAATATAAGCACATAGATTAAGAAGAAGAAAGAAAAAAAAACCTAAGTGGACTCAGGAAATTCAGCAAACTCAAAAGCCCAAATAGTAAAGCATAAAAAACCACCCAGAGACTCACACCCAAATCAAATTGCTAAAACTGAATAACAAATTTAAAAAATCAAAAAAGCATCCTGGGAAAAAATATATTATGCTTGGAAGAATAGCAAGAAAAATAGTGGTGTACTTCTCATCAGAAATAATGCAAACCATAAGCTAATGGAAATATATATTTAAAGTGCTAAAAGAGAAGGACTATAAACCCATAAATCTATGTCAAATAAAAAAATCTTACAAAAGTGAGGATAAAATAGAGAAATTTAGACATGGAAATGCTAAGAGAAATCACTGTCAGTAGAACTGCACTACAAAAAAAACCTTAAAGAAGTACTCTGCGTAAAGAAAATTGATAACAGATGGAAACTTGAGTCTACTTCAAAGAACAAAGAGTGCCAGGAAGGGTAAAAAAGTAAACAGACAGAAAAGACACTTTTGTTTCTTGATTTCTTTGAAAGGTCATAACTGTTTACAGCAAAAAAAAAAAACTACATAGCAAAGTTTATAATAATCATAGAAGTTAAACGTATTACAAAAAATGGGAAATGGAAGAACACTCCTTACGTTATGGATGAAGTGGTATAAAATTATTTGAAGCTAGACTGTGATGTGATGCATATTGTAAACTCTGAAGTATCTAAGATATAGAGTTAAAAAGATAATAGAGGGGCTTCCCTGGTGGCGCAGTGGTTGAGAGTCCTCCTGCCAATGCAGGGGACATGGGTTCATGCCGCGGTACGGGAAGATCCCACATGCCACGGAGCGGCTAGGCCCGTGAGCCATGGCCACTGAACCTGCGCATTCGGAGTCTGTGCTCTGCAACGGGAGAGGCCACAGCAGTGAGAGGCCCGCATACCGCAAAAAAAAAAAAAAAAATAGAGGAAATAAAACAATAACAAAAATAGTCACTTACAGTTTTTAAAAAAGAATAAAGAACAGATAGAACAAAATACAAATGACAAGACAATAGACTTAAATCCAACCATATATCAAGAATTATTTTATTTTTTTAACATCTTTATTGGAGTATAATTGCTTTACAATGGTGTGTTAATTTCTCCTTTATAACAAAGTGAATCAGCTATACATATACATATAGTCCCATATCTTACATTTAGTAGTATATATAAGTCCATGACACTCTCTCACTTCATCCCAGCTTACACTTCCCCTTCCCCGTGTCCTCAAGTCTATTCTCTATGTTTGCATCTTTATTCCTGTCCTGCCCCTAGGTTCATCAGAACCTTTTTTTTTTAGATTCCCTATATATGTGTTAGCATACGGTATTTGTTTTTCTCTTTCTGACTTACTTCACTCTGTATGACAAACTCTAAGTCCATCCACCTCACTACAAATAACTCAATTTCATTTCTTTTTATGGCTGAATAATATTCCATTGTATATATGTGCCACATCTTCTTTATCCATTCATCTGTCGATGGACACTTAGGTTGCTTCCATGTCCTGGCTACTGTAAATAGAGCTGCAGTGAACATTGTGGTACATGACTCTTTTTGAATTATGGTTTTCTCAGGGTATATGCCCAGTAGTGGGATTGCTGGGTCATATGGTAGTTCTATTTGTAGTTTTTTAAGGAACCTCCATACTGTTCTCCATAGTGGTTGTATCAGTTTACAATCCCACCAACAGTGCAAGAGGGTTACCTTTTCTCCAGCATTTATTGTTTGTAGATTTCTTGATGATGGCCATTCTGACCAGTGTGAGGTGATACCTCATTGTAGTTTTGATTTGCATTTCTCTAATGATTAATGATATTGAGCATCCTTTCATGTGTTTGTTGGCAATCTGCATATCTTCTTTGGAAAAATGTCTATTTAGGTCTTCTGCTAATTTTTGGATTGGGTTGTTTATTTTTTTTGATATTGAGCTACATGAGCTGCTTGTAAATTTTGGAGATTAATCCGTCGTCAGCTGCTTCATTTGCAATTTCCTCCCATTCTGAGGGTTGTCTTTTCGTCTTCTTTATGCTTTCCTTTGCTGTGCAAAAGCTTTTAATTTTTATTAGGTCCCATTTGTTTATTTTTATTTCCATTTCTCTAGGAGGTGGGTCAAAAAGGATCTTGCTGTGATTTATGTTATAGAGTGTTCTGCCTATGTTTTCCTCTAAGAGTTTGATAGTTTCTGGCCTTACATTTAGGTCTTTAATCCATTTTGAGCTTATTTTTGTGTATGGTGGTAGGGAGTGTTCTAATCTCATACTTTTATATATACCTGTCCAGTTTTCCCAGCACCACTTATTGAAGGGGCTGTCCTTTCTCCACTGTACATTCCTGCCTCCTTTATCAAAGATAAGGTGACCATATGTGCATGGGTTTATCTCTGGGCTTTCTATCCTGTTCCATTGATCTATATTTCTGTTTTTGTGCCAGTACCATACTGTCTTGATTACTGTAGCTTTGTAGTATAGTCTGAAGTCTGGGAGCCTGATTCCCCCAGCTCCATTTTTCTTTCTCAAAATTGCTTTGGCTATTTGGGGTCTTTTGTGTTTTCATACAAATTGTGAAATTTTTTGTTCTAGTTCTGTGAAAAATGTCATTGGTAGTTTGATAGGGATTGCACTGAATCTGTAGATTGTTTTGGGTAGTATAGTCATTTTGACAATGTTGATTCTTCCAATCCAAGAACATGGTATATCTCTCCATCTATTTGTATCACCTTTAATTTCTTTCATCAGTGTCTTATAGTTTACTGTATACAGGTCTTTTGCCTCCTTAGGTAGGTTTATTCCTAGATATTTTATTCTTTTTGTTGCAGTGGTAAATGGGAGTGTTTCCTTAATTTCTCTTCCAGATTTTTCATCATTAGTGTATAGGAATGCAAGAGATTTCTGTGCATTAACGTTGTATCCTACTACTTTACCAAATTCATTGATTAGCTCTAGTAGTTTTCTGGTGGCATCTTTAGGATTCTATGTATCATGTCATCTGCAAACAGTGACAGCTTTACATCTTCTTTCCCGATTTGGATTCCTTTTCTTTCTTTTTCTTCTCTGATTGCTGTGGCTAAAACTTCCAAAACTATGTTGAATAATAGTGGTGAGAGTGGACAACCTTGTCTTGTTCCTGATCTTAGTGGAAATGCTTTCAGTTTTTCATCACTGAGAACGATGTTGGCTGTAGGTTTGTCATATATGGCCTTTATTATGTTGAGGTAAGTTCCCTCTATGTCTACTTTCTGGAGGGTTTTTATCATAAATGGGTGTTGAATTTTGTCGAAAGCTTTTTCTGCATCTGTTGAGATGATCATATGGTTTTTCTCCTTCAATTTGTTAATATGGTTTACCACATTGATTGATTTGCATATATTGAAGAATCCTTGCATTCCTGGGATAAACCCCATCAATAGTTATTTTAGATAGTTAACTAAACAGTACATTTAAATGGCAGAAATTTTCAGGTTAAATCCATATACATTTAATTTAAATTAATTTTAAAATTTTAAACAAAATCAGTATAAAATATTGTTGTGTTAAACACAGTTTTATTATTTAGGTAAGAATAAATAAATATCATGAAATATTATTTGGCCTTAAAAAAGAAAGAAATTCTGACACAATTGCTACAACATGAATAAACCCTGAAGACATTATGCTACGTGAAATAAGCCAGGCACAATAGTACAAATATTATATGATCTCGAGTGGTCAAATTTATAGGGACAGAAAATAGAATGGTGGTTGCCAGGTGCTGTGGGAATCCAGGGGGACAGTTATATTTAATGGGTACAGAGTTTCAGGTGGGGATGATAAAAAGTTCTGGAGATGGATGGTGGTAATGGCTGCACCACAATGTGAATGTACTTAATGCCACAGAACTGAATACTTAAATATAGTTACAATGGTAAAATGCTGGTAGTTCATATTTAAAAAGCAAAGCTGAAAACTGCCAAATGGGTTATACTATCATAGACCTGAATTCACCCTTGGAATATAAATTTCTGACAGAATTCAAATAAATTCAGCTGGTTAACTGCACTCACCCAGAGCTGCCAGGTGGCAAAAAGAGCAAATATGTATACAAATAATAGGGATGATCTGGGAGATAGATCATGACTTCCAAATGTTTTGATGACGAGTACTGAGGAAAGGTCAGACAGAAGTAAGATAGCCTTGAGGGTTACCCCCTGCAATAGGAAGCAGCAGTGGGGAGAACTGGAGAAGAAACAAAAGAGCAAAACAAGTTAGAAAGAGACCAAAAAAAAAAAATTGTGCCCTTAGAGGTCGGGGGGGAGAGAAATTGAGGAAAGAGAGGGTTAACAGAGTGACAAATGCTATAGAGAAGTCAAAGAGGATGACAACTAACAAAATTCACTGGATTTTGCAAAAAGGTTTACAATGACCCAGGATTACATGATTTCAGCAGGATGCTGAGCAAACAGCACAGAGGTTTCCCACAGAGCAGATCATGAAGACAATAATGACTGACTGTTATAAACCTGGCAACATGAAGGGGAAAAACAGGCTCCACCAAAGAGAGGAAAGATGGAGAAACTAATGTATTCTTCTGAGTCTTATTCATAAATCAGGCTTTATCAGTGCTTTGAAAACCATTCCCACAGCAAAAAGAAGCTCAAAAACTATCATCGGTCACCTTACCTGGGAAAGGCACAAAGGCATGTCTCATGCTAACTGAAAACGGCATTCCTCTGTCTGAGGCTCTCTCCTCCATCTTTCCCTGGTGCCTGGGGTTCAGGCCACAACCCTTCTTTTTTCCTCCTCTGTTGTGCGAAAAACATCATCAGCTGGACATGAAGTAGTCTTAAATATATGAAAATGGTCTGAGTTTTTCAGTAAGTCAATATTTCCATCTAAGAAATTTAAAAACCTTATTTGAAACACACTTTAAAGCTTAACAAATATACTAGACCTCGTTCAGCAAACCTTCAATTAAACAGGAAGGTATTTCTGTAATAACCTTTCCCACAAACTGCTTCACTCAATTCAGTAAATCTCATTGACCATATCTAATATAAATGATCTGTGCTTTTTCTTCCTTTTGTGAGCATATGAAGAGGGCAGGAAGGGGGATGTTCCAGACACTGCTAAACTTGTCCCTTTAGTTTTTGACTTAAGCATATAGTGCTGGTTGATTTAATTAGTGACCCAGATTTTCAGCTTTTTGCCATCAACTAGCTTCTTTATAGACAGACTCAGGATTTGAAATAGAATAGAAATGTGTATGCCTGGAACAGAAAATTAAACTGATTTCATTATTTGTCCAATAGGCTATTTTTGAGCCATTCATACTCCCAGAAGTATATTAACCCAAATAAAGAGAAATAGAGTCTACCTGCCCATAGGAAGTAGGCCTTTGCCTAGGGCTTGAGAAGGTGGGCTTTCCTCTACTAGTGTTGGCATTTTGATCTCAAAATCTCTTGGTACATTCTGAATATTTGGTTCTATAAAGGTTATTCGTCCTAAAATCAAGCAGAATGAAGACATAAAATTAGGGGGGGAAGGGAAGAGGGGAAATCTGACATTTACTTTAACACGAATACCATTTCTGAATTATCCTAAAAATGCATGCTCTGTTATTGTTAAACTAAATTTAAATGATATACACTTTATTATGTTCATGTGTCTAAAAATAACAAGTACAAGACCAATCGTGATATAAGTGAATATATGAATCAGCTACAATACAGTGTTTTATAATTAACCTCGTTCTACAGAAACAATCCCATGATAAGAATATGATAAATCATACTATTTCTACGCTAAAATGAGTACCAGAAGTTAGCACTATAAAATGCTAGCAGTTATACAAATGAGTAAAAGACAAATCAAATGGATCTTAGGAGAAATGACTGTCGAAGCCTTTAAAAGCCAGGAACAAACAAGATACAGAAAAGAGGATCTGAAGCAGAAGAGCAACTGAGTGCTGAACAGAACAACTGGGGCCACAGGAGTTAGGCCACAGGATGCAGGAGATGGAGTAGTAGTGAGAGATGGTGACTAGAACGTTACTTTCTAGATATCACCTGGCCAGTTTTCCTCCTCCTCCTCATCACTTATCACAAGAATCAATGGTAGGTAGCACTGACATGACTAGAAACTAGAATCAGGTGGCTAGTACATTTTCTAGGAAACAGAAAGCTATTTGTTTTAATGCTTATGGCCTTTAATTTCCCCCAAATATTTTACATTTTATTTATTTATTGGATGAATTTTTCAAAAACACACAGGTGTTGTTCAAAAAGTTCGGGTAACTGACTGCTACTGCAGTTTTTATCATACACATATAGTGACCAAAAAATCCTCTGTTTTATGACACTCTTCATTCTAACAGGCTCTCTACTAGCTACTGTACGTAATTCCATCTTCTTTAGATGAATCAGAGATCTTAAGTATCTCAGATACTGTTTTTCTGAATAAACTCCTGATACTATATCCTCGTTATTTTGATTTTAGCAAAAATTAGTGTTCAATTAATGGTAGATATTATTACACTTATTAGCATTAAATGGCCTAATCAATTTTATAAAGCTAACAAATAGCACAGGAAAGAATCCAAGTCTCTTTCTGCCTCAGCACACTGTCTTCTCTTCTATGATAATATCAATACTTAATATTCAGGTCTAGTGTTTGAATTAATGAGGTAACACTGGTAGACAAATAAAATGGCAAAAGTAAATTACAAAACATGAATATAGCTTCATGAAGATTAATTCTAATAATGAAAGGGCTTTACTATACTTAGGTAAGCTTGTATTTCTAAAATATTCTTTAAATGTAGGCATAGTATAATGAAAAACAATCAGGAAAACAACAAGGAATTGATGACTTTCTGCTTTATAAGCAACAAATAAATGTGCAAAAGCTTTGAAAACTCTAGGTTGATTGTTTTTTCACCAACAAGGATTTATTTTACATAAGTTTACACATTAGCATACGTTTCAAAATGAAACTTAAAACAGGGCAAGAAATAGGCAAGAAGCACCAAGAGGTTACCTAAATAGGGAGAAGGAAGAGGAATTGTTTAGAACAGAGACTAAGCAAGCAAAGAGAAAAGCAGCTCCTCACGGTGCCCCCATCCTCAATAACAGCAACAACTGATAATGTACCACGCATCATTCTAAACACTTTACATGTACTGACCTATTTAATCCTCAGGATGACCCAGTGAGGTAGGACTGTTATTATCTTGTTTTATACATTTGGAAACTTGGGTACTGAAAGGTTAAGTACCTTGTCTAAAGATTCTCAGCACCAAGATTCAAACCTTGTGAAAATGTGATATCAAAGTCCACATTCTATACCACCAAACTAAAATGCCCCCTCTATGAAGGAGTTAATGCTGCCCTTTCTTCCACTGCACATTGCATTTGACAAATATGTGAAGCTGTGCACTACCTAGAAAAAGAATGCTTTTTTTTCTTCATGAGATTACATGCATACTGATCCCAAGAGGGCCAAAAGACATGCAAAGGACTCTACAGCTTTCTTTTCCGATTGAGTAAAGTAAGACACTCCCTTATTACTGCACAGGCCTACTTAGATTCAACTTGGAGAGACTCTTAAGAGATTCAGAATAGGGCTGTGACTGAAATTAGATAAGATCACTGACTCAAATAAATATTTAATTCCTGGCCATACTCTCATCCAATCTCAGACATCCAAGTTACTCTATACAGTACTTGAAAGCAGGAACTGTTATCTTACTAAATTTCATCTCTTTATCTACCTGATATTCACCTATGCTTTGGATGTAGTATGCGTTTCATAAATGTTTATAGAACTTCACTGAACCCAATGATCAACATTCGAATTCCTTGGTCGTCAAAAGCAAATATTACATATGCAAATATTATATTATTATTATTATATTATATTAAAATATTATTATTTGCTTATTACATAAGCAAATATTACATATGAATTTTTTTTTGCAAAACTGGATATTATCCATATTTAAGATTTCTCATTACCTGTAGCAGTGTGTGATTGTGATACAGGATAGATTCTTTCCATTCCAAGGAAAGGATTCAGACGTTTTTCCCGCTGCAGGGGAAAGACCACTTTGGTAATAGCATTAGTGATTCTTCTCCACTCTAATATCAAGTCTGGTAAAGGATGTAATGCCCTTAATTTATTTAAAACATCCTGCCAAAGAATTATAATAAAGTAGGATCAGATTCTTGTCCAAATTCCATAGCAAACTAGAATCTCTTTTAAGTAAACAATATAATCTCAAAACTAAATTTGATAACTCCTGTATCTAAACTCAACTTTACTATTATAAAATTACTATTTGGGTTTTTTGGAAATCACCATAATGATAAATCTATAATAACTATAGATTATAAAATGTAAACATGTTAATGTTGAGTAATGTCAATTTACATCTACTATTAAAAAAAAAAATCAATGAGATGTCAACTTAGTAAAACAGCTGCTTCCCCACACCCCACCCAATTGTTTACATCATCTCTTTCCTTTATATTTTCCTCCTCCATTGCTCATGTGATTGTAAGTTTCCCAGTCTTTTTTTTTTCCTTCTTTTTGCCATAATACTTTCATGGTCTTTGTATCAAGGAAATTTATTTTTAAAACTTTGAATTTTCCATGCTACAGACATTCAATGAACCTTTAAGGAACAAAAACTTGTAGGGTAAAAGGGCCAATGCGATTAAATAAAAAGTTTTGCTACAGAATGAAGCTGTGGAAACTTCCCCGGGGCAGGCAAGTCATAATTAATAATATTATGGTCAAAATTCTACAGAATGGCAACTTGGACTGCTCTCTCCATAGCTGTTGTGGCTGTACTTTCTATCCTTATTTTCCATTGATAATTCATTCAGTAAAAATGTAAAATTAAGGTTTTCTCTCTTTTGTCCCATGTATACAGTTTCCAAGGGTTGTGATTCAATTTGACTTTGAAATTAACATATTAGATTCTCAAAACAAATGCATGGAAAACTTACTATTTTGCTCTGAAATTGAAAAAAACAAAATTTTATTTATATTGACTGTCTTTTTATTTTTTAAATTCTTCCATACCTTTCTGTTCATGTTCATATAACGACAGAAATTATATTATACTAGAAGTCCAAGAGTAGTGCATATCAATAATTAATGTCTATATAGGTCTGAATTTACAAACCTTTACACTGTTTTAATGATAGGAAGGACACAATTGCTAACTCAGATTATGATCCAGATTTTCCATGCTGGAATGTTTCCATAGTGTTTGTGGGCAGCTGAACAAAAAACCAATTTGTTTTTGTCTGGATAAGTTCAAATGGTGTACTACATTGGATCTTGATTTCATCAGCATTCTTTCAGGACACCAAAATGCTAAAAGTAGTTCAGATTCTGCCCTGTGACTGCCCCAAAGAGCACCTTACTAGTGCTGAACTGTTTTCCCAGCCTTAGCTTCCATCCATCATCATTCCCTCTTCTGGTAGAACCCAAAGTTTTCTTGCTGCCTTGGTGTTTTCTCTCTCCATTTGGTGGCAACTTCAGTTCCAAAAATAAAACCTGCAAGAAATTAATGCTTCTTTAGTCAAGAATCAAATCACAAGTATTATCATTCAGAAAACATTTAAAAAAGTTATTCGAGAAAAGATTCTATACATTTCAACATGGATTGTAAGAATATTTTTGGACAATTTGGAATTATCACATTTAGTAAATAATGGCAATAAAATCTTACATCAAGTAGGCTGTCTATACCCTAATTTAGTCAGTATTAGATTAACAGTAACACCAGGCTCTTAAACAGTCAAGAATACAAGAATGTATATTCTGTGCTGAACGACTGACAAACTATTGGCATTGCGACTTTAGGTTGCTCTGATTATAAGCTCACCTAAATACTCCTTGATGTGGTGACCAATGCGGCTGCTTGATCATTTAAGCCCCATAGAGGATAAACATGGGAGCCTTCGTGGCTATTGTGTGATCACAAAACTCAGAGAACACTAAAGTAGGAAGGGGCCCCAAAAGCCATCTAATTCCACTACCACAAGGCTAGACCCTGAGAGGCCCTGGGCAAAAAGCCAGGAGAAGGTGATTGATCCAATGCAGCAATAATGAAAGTTAGAGAGTGGCCAGTAAGCACCCACTGAAGAAACTAGGCTTACACGGAACAGGGATCCAGGCTGCGGGTCAGAGGGAAGATCCCATGTATACCTTAAACTCACTAGTTCTTGTTAGAGGGGTTCCAATTTAGGCAATTCAGAACACTATCTACTCTTTCTACTCATTCATTTATATACTTTCAGTAAGATTTATTGAACCTTGGATTATTTTCCCAATAATAATTCTAAAAATTGAAACCCTTTGCATGAGAATTTTTTCTACAAGTTGGGCCAGGGGTGGAAGTAAAGATATACCTGTTTCCCTAGAACAGTGGTGATGACAGAAACAAAAATCTGGTTTTAGTTTTAAGTAGTGTGAATAAGTGGGGTCCTAGGCATGAAAATTACTGAGGCTTACTATGGATGTTAATAACTAACTTGCCCAAAGACTGTGTTATATAGATATGAACATATGCACACATAAGGATTGGGGTTGCTATATTTAGCAAATAAAATTACATGATGCCCAGTCAAATTTGAATGACATGGAGCATACTTATACTAAAATATTGTCCACTGTTCATCTGAAATTCAAATTTAACCAAGTGCTGGTATTTAATCAGGCAACTCTAATATACTTATCAAAGAGTATATAAATGAATGACAGCAGAGAAGAGAGAAGAAAATAACTGAATAGAAAAAATGAAACATTATTACAATAACAATAAATCGACAACACCAGGAAGGAAGACCTATCATAATTA
The DNA here is from genome assembly GCF_949987515.2 of Delphinus delphis. Taxonomy (NCBI): domain Eukaryota; kingdom Metazoa; phylum Chordata; class Mammalia; order Artiodactyla; family Delphinidae; genus Delphinus; species Delphinus delphis. Next base: position 66,896,893 of record NC_082686.1, read on the forward strand.
AGACAATTTAAAGATCTCAAGTTTTATCTTAAGCTTCCATTTTTGGTGAATCCTTCAGAATTAATTATAAAAACTTCACACATAAATTCTCTCTTCAGGTCTTAACTAACACATCTGTGACTGAAGGAGTTGAACTGGATGGGAGCAAGAGACACTAATATTTATTAAGCACTTCCTATGTGCCAGCCATCAGGCTAGGTGCTTTAACATGCAATCCTTATAACAACTTTATGACAAATCTGCAAAGTTTAGACAGTTGGAGAAACTTGCTCAAAGTTGCATGCCCAAAATGTAGTAGAATTAAGAATTAGAACCCAAAGTCTTCTAACTCTAAAGTCCTTTTTCTTTCTACTAACCCATGCTTCCCTCTAGACCAGGAGTCAGAAACTTTTTCTACAAAGGGCCAGACAGTAAATATTTTTAGCTTTGTTTTACTGTCTGTCACACCTTTTCAATTGTGCCATTATAGAATGAAAACAGCCACAGGCAATAAGTACATGAACAGCTATAGCTGTGTTCCAATAAAACTTTATTTACAAAAACAGGTGGCAGGCCAGATCTGGCCTGCAAGTCATATTTTGCTGATACCTTCTCAAGACCAGTGCCATCCAAGAACTTTCTGCAATAATAAAACTGTTCTATATTTGTATTGTCCAATATAGTGGCCACTAGCCACCTGTGGCTATTGAACACTTGTAATGTGGTTAGCATGACTAAGGAACTTAATTGATATATTTTATTTAATTTCAGTTAATTTAAACTGAAACAGAGATAAGTGGCTAGTGACTCCTTTATTGAACACTGCAGCTCTAGAAGATTAGTAACATCTTGCCTATTTGAAAGATTCAACTTAAAATCACCAAGGATAAAATAATCAATGTATGAAAATGTTAGATTACCTTTAATATAACTTCCATTTTAACATGAAGATCTAAGAACAAGCCAATAATATCAAAGGACTTTTATTCTAGGCCAGAGTTTGGTCTAGGCCTAAGGCCCACACGCCTTTGGACCCATCTGAATCACAAGAGTACTGGTTCTTGCCTTTGCCCCAAGCCTACTTGTGCTGATATCCAGAGATTCTATATTTTTGACAAGTTCCCCATGTAATTTTAGGTGTAGCGAGCTAGGTTCTGGCTTGGGGACTTGTGGACTAAAGAAATCAAAAGAAAGTATTTTAAAACACCCCAAAAAACACCACTGAATTCAGTACAAATGTACCACGTGATTAGGAGAAACAAAGTTCCTCATTTTTTAAAAACGCATAACTGTGGCTAAAGTGGGGGGGGGGCATTTGTAAGCCCTTTATATAATATTTATACAACACTTACTATGAGATAGGCACTGTTCTAAGTGTTTTACATTTATTGCTTATTCCTCACAACTCTATGAGGTATTTCTAACATGAGGTATTTTACTGATGAAGAAACTGAGATATAGAGTTAATGAAGTGGTCCAAGGTCATGGAGTTAATTAATAAATAGAGCAGGTAGCATTCAAACCCAAGAAGTCTGGATTTAAAGTCTATAATACCAATATACTATAATACTGAATCACATCTAGATAACAATAGAACTTCAAAGATATCAAGAGTAAGCACCCACCCTGTATCAGTAACTCCTCTAAAACAACCCAACCACCCTTTATGGAGTGTGGGGAGGGAAGAGAACACCAACTTTTGAGTGGCGGCGGCGGGGGGAAGAGTAAACTATGTCAAAATTTATCTAAGATGATAAAAATATTAGTAGGTTTAAAAAAGCAGAGCGTTCCCAAAATCCCTTTTTCACTAACATCTAAGAAAAATATCTAATTTTGCAGTGAAGAAGGAGTGAGAGTTCATGAAATTACTAACTTCATGGAGAAACACCTACACTGTTATACAACTACCACTATGGATCTCATAGTGGTAGTTAATTTTTTAAAATAAAAAAATATTTACTGGGTTCCCCTTCTGTTCCAGGCAAATCTCCTTATGGAACACACATTCTAGGATACTTCTTTACTACCTTCCTATTCATAAATATAGGTATAAACTTACAAAGGAGATGTTAGAATATTCTATCTCCAAAGTATTCTGGTTAACTGATTGTTTTATTTTACTGATCTTTGGTACTTAGGTAAACACACTTATGAAACACACACACACACACACACACACACACACACGTTTTTGCTTTAAAAATGACTTTTCTAAATTTTTTATTCCCATCATACAACCTCAGCGATGTCATCTGAACTGGTGAAAGAAAAACTATGGCCAGCTAGTTGATAGGCCTGCGTCTCAATTGCATCCAGTTTGGCTTGCATTATGTGTTTCTGACTTTCACATTCTGCGGTACTAAAGCCGATTCCATTTAGTTCTAGCAAGGCCAAGCAGTACTGGGAGGGCATCTCCACTTTACAGAAGACATCTGGAAGAAAAAAAGAAAGCAAAAAACATTAATTCACCAGCTAAGTGACTAGATCAGCATGATTACCTAAACATACATAGAATATTTCTGGGAGAATCAGAGATGCTACTAAGCTATCCTTCAAGATCCAGTCTTTTGAGCAGCATTATCAAACCATCAGTGAAAGGTATTAAAGTACTTTCCACTTTTCCACTTGAGTATTGGATTACTATCTGTGTCCATGCAGAGTAAAACAGGCAATCTTATGAACAGTCTGAATTATAAGAGATTGCATTTCTCCCAAGATGATGTTTCTGCTTCTACTCTTAGCAAGAACAAGGTAGCCAATCTAATTTGCTAAGCTGACTACAAAAGGTTAATTCACCAAAATTTTTTCCAGTATTCCTGGTCCCATGGTATGCCGGCGTGCACAAAGCTAAACATGAAGGTATTATATTTTCCAATGCTCTAAGAGTAAAGAATAAGATTCCTGAAGTAAGAATCAGAGTATTTTTCTATCTGCTGACATTTCTCAACAGAATAGTCACTCTAAATCAGTTTTCCCAGTATGTTCTTTAGAATATTAGTCTCAAAAATACTCTATAAAAGGCTGGGATTGAGAGACACTGTATACTATGAGTTTCATCATTTATAAATTACTCTTAGATGTTCATGATGCCTGTTAATATATTAAAGGCTCTGAGTAGAAATGAACAAAGACAACTATTTAATTTTGTTTTAACCAAAAGTCTGAAATCATTTGACCATAAAACCCTTTATCTGTGTAATATTTATTAACATTGTGAAAAGTAAGTGTCCATAGAACACTCTGTGGGAAATGCTATCCTAAAATTATTAAGAAAAAATCCATAACAAAGATTTCTGCTCCAGTACTATGGCTCACTAGGACTCTGTGTAACCCTGGCCTGCCTTCCCCAGCTCCACATACACACTTTTTTTTTTTTTTTTTTTTGGCTGTGTTGGGTCTTCATTGCTGTACGCAGGCTTTCTCTAGTTGCGGCGAGCGGGGGCTGCTCTCTTCATTGCGGTGCCCGGGCTTCTCATTGCAGTGGCTTCTCTCATTGTGCAGCACGGGCTCTAGGCGTGTGGGCTTCAGTAGTTGCGGCACGCGGGCTCAGTAGTTGTGGCTCATGGGCTCTAGAGCACAGGCTCAGTAGTTGTGGCACATGAGCTTAGTTGCTCCACAGCATGTGGGATCTTCCCGGGCCAGGGATCGAACCCGTGTCCCCTGCATTGGCAGGCGGATTCTCAACCACTGCACCACCGGGGAAGCCCCCACACATTCTTTAAGGCACTCTTGGTCTCAATCAGCAGGCGAAATCCCAAAGGACACCTGTAACCACCCCCAAAAGTGAACAATTGAGAGCTACTGGCCTCTAATAGTCAGAACATACTGGGCAGTCAGAGCCTGGCTTTGGAGACTTGGAACCAGAGCAGAAGTTCATGTGATGTGGGACCAGAGAAATAAGGAACTAGGGTCAGAAAAAGAAGAGTCAAGAGTGGTAGGAAGCCAGCCTGGATTCACAGACAGTAGGAAGAAACAGGGTTGCAATGGGAATGGAGTCCTACTGCAAAAAGGTTGAGGGAATAATAGATTTTTGGAGTAGCAATAGGAGGAGAAGCTGATTCTCAGACTTCTGTTCTGAACCAAAACTCTCGAGAAAAGCTAATGTAGGCCTTGGGTGAAGTTTAGTTTAGTAACAAGCAGAAGCCAGAGCATAGCCTTTCTAGAGGAAGACTTCCCCCAAATAAGCCCTGCAGGGCTCTACTGATCAAATCTTGTATGATTTCACAAAGATTATAAAAAATATAAGATAGCAAAGATGTATGAACTGGACTCAGCAGAAACAACAAATGACAGATTTAGATCCCTAAGAATTGCAGGTATGGAATCATTAGAACGGAGCACAGCTACGAATGAACTATCTACAAAATCAAACAAGACGAACAGAAACAAAACAGGAAAGTGTAAATATGTCAATAATCACAATGAATAGAAACACATCAATCATCATAATAAATTGCTAAATTTGTAAAAAAAAACTGATAGTTTGAAGAAGAAATAAGCTATACTTTGTTTATAAGACATCTAAAATGTAAGGATCTAGAAGGTTTAAAGGGGTAGAAAAAAAGATATATGAGGGGCTTCCCTGGTGGCGCAGTGGTTGAGAGTCCGCCTGCCGATGCAGGGGATGCGGGTTCGTGTCCCGGTCCGGGAGGATCCCACATGCCACGGAGCGGCTGGGCCCGTGAACCATGGCTGCTGGGCCTGGGCGTCCGGAGCCTGTGCTCCGCAGCGGGAGAGGCCACAGCAGTGAGAGGCTCACGTACCGCAAAAAAAAAAAAAAGAAAAGAAAAGATATATATATGAGGCAAGTATTAATCAAAAGAAAGTTGATGCTGCCATATTCATTCCAAAAAATAGATTAAGAGTAAAAATCATATTAGTGGAAAAGCTAGTCACAACATAATGATAGGTTTAATGCACCAGGAAAATACATCAATTTTAAACCTGTATGCACCTAATAAAATTGTCTCAAAACATATAAAATTACCTGAACTACAGGGAAAATCAGATATAGAAGATTTAAACAACAACATTGAATTAACAGACATTTATAAAATTCTGCATCCAGAATTAGAATACATATTATTTTATATGCACACAGAACATTTACACAATAGTTCAAGTTTTAGGTTACAAAACAATTATCAAAAGACTTCAAAGAATGGGTATTATACAAACATGTTCTCTAGCTACAACACAATAAAGATTGAAGGTAATAATGAAAATACGAAATAAAAGTTTCCAACTATTTGAGAATTAAAAACAATCTTCTTATAATTTATAAGTCTAAGAGGTATACCAGGAAATGTTAAATATTTAGGATAAAACAATGAAAACAATATATGTCAAACTTGTAAGATATAATGAAAGTAGAACTCTGAGGAAAATTTATAGCCTTAAGTACTTATATTAGAAAAGAAAAACATGATTTTAAAAATAATGAGTTTAGTGTCAAACTTAAGAATTTAGAAAAAGGACTGCAAATAAAGTCAGGGGAACTAGAAGAAAAGAGATTACATAAATGTTCACAGAAATCAATGAAATAGAAAACAAAAACAACAGGAAAGATCAAAGGCAAAAGTTGGTTCTTTAAAAAGACTGAAAAATTGGATAAACTTCTAGTGAGATTAAACAATAGTATTATGAAAGAAAAAGACGACATAACAGATAAACCAGAGATATAAAAAATCAGCAATACCTTTAGATAAATTCTTAAAAATATATATAGCTTACCAAAACATAATCAAAAGATATAACTGAATAATCTTACCGTTATTAAAGAAGTCAAAGTAGTAGTTAAAAATATTTCCATAAAGAGAGTTTACAGGCAAATTCTACCGAACTTTTAAAGAACACATCATTCCTACGATACATAAACTCCTCCAGAACAAAAAGAGGCTATATTCATCAACGCATTCCATGAAACTAGAGTAACTCTCTTACCAAAAACAAAGCACAAGAAAGAAAAATTACAGTCATTTTACAACCAATGACTTGGCAAAGTAGAGACAACGTAATCAGCAAGATTTCTTTCACATTGCTGTTTAAAGAACAAACTTTATACAACCATTCTGGAAAACAATTTAACATAATCTTGTACAGTTGAATATTCCCATTTCCAAGACGGAGCAATTCTACATGCAAAAGAAATTCTTGCCCAGTATAGCAGGAGACATGTAAATTTATAAGAATATTTATACAGAAATACCTGTTATAGCAGAACAAAAAAACAAAATAAAACAAAACTAGAAACAACCTGAGCATTCACCAAGAGGAAAATGGATAAATACATTTTGGTGCACACACACACACACACACACACACACACACACACAAAACACAGTGATATATTACAGAGCAGTGAAAATCAATAAACTACACATACTTGCAATAATATGCAGGAAACTTACTAACATGATGCAGAGCAAGTAAAACAAGACATAGTGTGACAGATGTTTTGTAAAGTTCAAAAACAAGCAAAACCAAATAATACATTGTTTGGACTCAGACATATATATGCTAAAATTTTTAATTAAAAATAAAATTTAAATAAGAAAATAAGGGAATGATAAACATAAAACTTGGGATGTACAAGGAAGGAGGAGCACAAAGGTAGACAAATGTCTAAGTTATGAATGTGAGTTAACAGTTATCATTATATTATTAAAATAATGGTGAATAATAAGAGGACCATACATGGACCAATGATGATAGTGCTCATGAAAGAAAGATTATGACTAATATAAATCTGTGCAGCTGAGGTCCTTTGAAAAAGAGAGAAACCAACTCACTCCATACCTAGAAAATCATCTAATCTATGTTCAAACTATCTAGAAAGGACCTAATTGATCAATGTGAAGAGGACAGGATACTTTGTCCTGGTTCAAATTAAGCAAAGACACATTGTACTATTAATATTAATTCATACCCAAACAAAAATCAGCTCTCTATGGGGAGAAAGTCAGTTAGAACACACCTCTCCAACAGGCAAGAAGATGAGAAAAGAAAAAGATGAAGATTCTGGAGGCCCATTAAAATTAACAAGCACATCCTGAAATAATTATTTTCAAATAAAATTTGATAGTTGTCCACATTCTCTCCAAAAACCTCCCTTATCTCAATGTACTTCAATTCTATGGATTCTGTGAATAAGAAATATTTAACACTGTACAAGAAGGCATTTAACACCTCGTGGTCACCCACTTTTGAATCTGCAGGGAAAAAAAAAGCTTTCAAGGCACATAGAAAGAAATTGTGAAAGTTAAAAATTACAAATCTAGAGGGTTTCTTGTGCTTTTCTGGAAAGGAAAGTCAGTCTTCTTTTTTTTATAGGTGAAAAACTGTCTTTAAATAGTGGAACCATCCCCTCCCAATCAGACTGAAAACTTACAAATCTGATAATGGGTAACAAATATCTAAAAAGTTACAGACTAATTCATATCACCATCGTCAAATGTCAGTGTCTAGAAACTATACAGACTACCCAGGATGCCTATCCTAGGAGCAGACTAGTCAGACTAAGAGGGAATGAGCTATGTTCATTCAGCATTATTGTAAAGTAGCTGAGGTATGTGTGCTGCATACTCTCACTCCTTGGCCTGCCTAGATTGGCTTAAAGAAGCTGTCTGAAATACTACAATGCCTGTTGAAGAGCTACTAATTAACATCACTTAAGCAAGTCTCCTGTGAGCAAATAAGTCAGTCTGGTCTTCTGTATATTCTACCCCAGTGATGTTGGGGAGAACTTTATTACCAGCACAGAGGGTTTGTGCTAGCAGTAATAATAATCATCAAGGAATACAATAATGAGCGCCTGCTCTGTTGCAAACACTGCACTAAGTTCTCTGTCTCATTTAATACTTACAAAATAAGAACCAGACTTAGAGAGTTAACATAGCTTGCCCAAGGTCCCTCACAAATAAATAATACAGATTCAAGCCCTGGTCTCTGTGAATTCACCAGTCTGCTGTTTCTAGTATTTATTAATCAGCCAGTAAATCCACAGTTTATATCTCCTCACAATGAAGCCAACTTTGTTCCACTTTCTCATTTTCACCATGAACATATATTATGCTCTCCAAAGTCAAGGTACTCAATCTGGGCCAGCAGCCTGCACAATAAATTCATGCTATTTGTCACAAGGGAAAAAAAAGATTCACATAAACATCCTTGGCTGAAAAAAATAACTGTTAATAGCTCTAAAAAGAAAACAGTTCATTTTTTTAAATCCATAAAAGATATATTCTAAGTGTGAATAAAAACCATTTGATAACATTCAAATATAAAATTAGGAATAAATGAAGAAGATGCCACTAATTCACCTCATTACAGTAGAGCCAAAGGTCAGCAAACTACGGCCAAACTAGGGCCAGATGTCTGTTTTTGTAAATAAAGATTTACTGGAACACTCATTTTCATATTGTCTATAGCTGCTTTCGTGCTGTGATGGCAGAGTTAAATATTTGTGATTGAGACTGTCTAGGTTGCAAAACCAAAAATATTCATCACTGGCCTTTTACAGAAAAAAATTTGTTGATTCCTGTACTAGACAATCAAAAGAAAGGGTCTGCATAAAAAGTATAATTTATCCACCTGTGATAAAGTGGCTAAATACATAACTATCCCCAGTCTCATAACATCGTAAAAATGCCAGGAACTGTGTTTTTACCTTGAAGGTTTTCCTTCTTCAACAAAGAATTAAGTTGACTCATAGAGCTGAAGATGAGAATGGACTCTACAGATGCTCTGTATCGCCCAGAATGCTCAGTGGTGACGTTCAGCCCTAGGCTTTGAGTTCCTTGGCCAGTCTCTATCTCTTCCAGGAGTGGAAGCTCATGAGGAAGAAAACGGGAAACTATGCCATGAAGAGTCGGCTCCTTGGAATCTGGATCTAGTAACCAGCATGCCACCTGAGTGAGATAACAATCAGAATATTTTCTTGATTTTTCCAAGATATTTCTGTACCCTTAAATTAAAAGGGGAAAAAAGAAAGCTCATTTCTAATCTCACTCGTTTTCACTTAATACTTATTCAATGGTCTTCCCAGGAGAGGAGAAGGAAAGGATAATTGTACCAGGATAAGGAAAGGATAATTGGTATAAAAAATAACTCATTTTTTACCAATAAGAGCCTTCAAAGGTAGCCTTCAAAGAAGGAAAATTTATACTTTTCCACTACTGCAATGCTCCTCCTGACCTACTTCAGAAGTAGGCTTGAAAACCAAGTGCCTTTCAGCTAACAAAAGTCATGTTTCTGAAAATGCAGCTGGATTCTTCTCCACTAAGGCTAATTTTGGCTTTCCTACTACTATAACAAAGATGGGCCTATATAGTTTTAGGTTTATTTAATTAAAAAAAATTTTTTTATTGCGGTAAGTCACATAATATAAAACACACTATTTTAAGCATATTTAATTGTACAGTTGAGTGGCTTATTCAATATTGGAAGAAGTGAGACATAAATATTTCGCCATTACAAGTTCATATCCAGTGTTTTAGAATGCCTACAGAATTTCTCTCAAGGATGAGGACCTGTCACCATGACCATCCAACTAGTGATTTGACTGCTACTGTTAGCTTCCCTATGAGACTAGAAGACCTGTATTTTCTAATACTTGATTTTAGCAGAGCGAAATTGCATTTAGAATAAGGAAATCTAAGCCTTGTTCATAATTTCAATAATTACTAAATGACTTGGTTACTTCTTTTATAGGTCTAGAATGTAGTTTTATGGGGTGGGGGGGGCGATATTGTAAATTATAATAAGAAATATAAATTGGGTCTTCCCAACAGAGATAAAGGTGTCTTTAATTATGCTAATGCAGTGACTTGGAGTGCCCCTAGGTCACCTAGGAATGGCGGCTGGTTGCCACCAGTAATCAACCCTGTGATAGGAGGGCTGGAACTTTCAGTTCCACCCCCTCAAACTCCTGGGAAGGGGAAGGGGCCAGAGGATAATTGATCACCAATGGTCAATGGTTTGATCAATTATGCCTATGTAATGAAGCCTCCATAAAAACCCAAAAGGATAGGGTTCAGAGAGCTTCTGGGTTGGTAACCACATGAAGATGCAGGGAGAGTGGCAAGCCTAGAAAGAACAGAAGCTCCACACCTCTTCTTACAAACTTCACCCTATGTATCTCTTCGTCTGGCTGTTGACTTGTATCCTTTAATATCCTTTGTAATAAGCCAGTAATTTAGTGAGTAAACTGGTTTCCTGAGTTCTGTTAGCCGCTCTAGTAAATTAATCAAACTCAAGGAGGGGGTTGTGGGAATCTGATTTATTTATAGCTGGTTGACCAGAAGCACAGGTAACGAGCTGGGCTTGCAACTGGTGTTTGAAGTTGGGGGCTTGTGGGACTGAGCCCTTAACTTATGGGATTTGATGCTCATTCCAGGTAGATAGTAACAGAATTGAGCTGAATTGTAGGACACCCAACTGGTACCCACAGAACTGTTGGAGATACAGCGAAACCCCCTCCCCCCCCACCATTAGAAATTGGTGATCAGAACCCTTTTAGGGGTGTTGAATAAGATAGTCTGATGTAAAAGTTGGCAAACGTCTCTTATAAAAGTGAAATTTTATAAATTAATAGCTTCTCTTCTTACACCAAAAATGTGATGATTAACAAAACCAAGTATGGAATATTTCAAATAGTTTATGCCAAAGGTGTTATATAAATCTGGGATACTACTACAGTTTTAATAAGCTCACATTACCATTATTCTCATTTTGGGCTCTGGAACATCAAAATTAGGTGATAACCTTTTATATCCAGTAAAGGTCAGTTTAGGAACTATATGAAATTTATCACATATAAACCAAGGCTGGTCTGAAGTATAGCAAAGAATAGTATCATTAGTTTACCTGATACTGCCTTCAAAAATCTTTGCCAAAAAAGCTAAAGAAACTAAAATATTATCCTATTATCATTGATCATATTGATAATAACAACCAATTAGTATCATATCTCAACTCAAAGTTAATATTCCACACACCTCATGTATCCAGTCTCAACAGAAGGGAAAAAACGATATCCCTTTTCAGGGCTATGATCCTGTAAATAAATATCTTCTGAAAGTGCATTATACTGTTAAGTGTATATTACAACAACATAAGTTACTCTTTCCTTAATAACTCAGAGTCATCATTATGAACAGTATATCATAGTTTGCTATTATATGGAAAAGTTCTCAGGGGCTAGTAAGGCCATTTGTCCCTATGCTAATGGCCTCTAACTACTATGCTTTGTGATCTCTTATATCTGTATGCTTTTGCTATTTTCTGCCTCTATCCTCATGGATATTTGAAACACCCTGCTATCATATATCTAAATCTGACAGTTCTCCTTTCATTCTAATTTACTATGAGACAGAAAATTTAGAACTTATGACCAAAATGAAAATTGTTTAAGTCTCTGAAGAAAGATGTGAACTTTAGTGCTTGGAATGTGTGACATCTCTGGTTTTATCTACACAGAGGCATTTGGTGCATAATAATCTGTTCTGGGTGGATGAAGTTATTGGACAAAGAAGTGACTACTCTAAAATACTTAAGCTGTACTGTTGAAGCTAAATAAATACCAAGTCATTTAAGAATTAACCCTAAACATTAAAATTAAATATTTTTTGAAGTATGTAAAATTCTTTTAGATAAGACAGGGAACCTTAGGATCTTCATAACTTTGTTCCAGGGAGATGCCACAAGACAGAAGAAGAATTTTATAGCTCTGGATGAAGTCATAGATGATAACAGAACGTTCTTTATCAGATTCCTTTTGAAAGCAAGATTGAAGGTGCCGCATTCTGTCTTTCACAGTCAGGCTTGGATCCAGAGAAGGTGGGGCCAAACTGGCACTAATTTCTTAAAAAAAAAAAAAAAAGAAGTCTTAAGGCAAAAAGTACACGCATTCATTTGAAACAGCAATCTTTAGTGCCAAGACTGAAAAAGACTCAAAAGCCTCAGTTTAGTTCAGCAAGACCTTATCCAGGTCATGTTGGCTATATAGATGAAGTGCTCTGTAATCTAAAACTTAAGGATTGGGCTAGGTGATTTATAATGCTCTATTTAATCAGGTGGGAGAAAATTCTAAACATTAAGATTCCTAAAAATAAATTTACACTTCTCAGAATGTGGAATTAAAAAAAGAAAAGTTATTTTTAAATGAATTTTAAAGGAACTCATTTCAGAGGGAATTTTAGTATGAATGTATAAAATTACATCTAAAATAAAAGAAGTTCAAGTAATTACTTATCCTAAGATGTTCTCCTATGAAACAACTGAAAATATTTCATGCTTACTCAGAACAGACATTATATGGCATCTTTTTAAATGTTTCCTTATTAATTTTGCTTCTGTCTAAAACCAAACAATCAACTAGGTATCCAACAACCATAATCAGATCACAATTTATACCTAGGTCCTATCCTTTTAATTCCAAGGCTTCTCCAAAGGCTGTGTGATTCAACTACTGTAGATGTCTAGCTCATCACTGCCTCTAAATGAGTTCCAGATACAGTCGATAGGAGGAGAAAAGCCTGGAAAGAAACTGCCATGATCCAGTCTTCAGAAGCAAATCCTCAAGGTGGCCAGTGAGTCCTTAAGGATCCACTACCCCAAAGAAGAAAACACAGTAACAGCCACATGTGACAAGCAGAAGACAGTAAGGGGGGTGGCTTCTTAAAATGTCATTCTAGTTAATATATGAAATAATGTATACAATAGCTACTATTTTTTAAAGGTTTTTTTTTTAATCCTAAAAAATAAATTCTAGGTAAATTTCAGGAAACTATTCTCAACAAACAAGTCACTATCCTCATAGAGGTTACATTAAAATTATATGGTAACTTAACCAAATAGTGATTACTTACCAGAATGCTTTTGTTCCTTCTGCAATGAAAAATAGTAAGCATCTCTTCCACCCCAGCATACTGCCAGTCCAACCACCAAGATGCCATCACAACCTTTAACAGGAATTCCATCATCTCCAATAGGGCTTTCCTGAGAGGAACTAACTATGTAAAACCAAAGTGAAATAGTTAAAAATCTCTGAAAATGAAACCACTCAATTGAGTACTAAAAAAAATGATATAATAAAAAATTATTTGATAAGCAAATTTTTCAGATCCCTACAATATGCATCATGTGGATAGTCATTTTTAGGTGTAAGATCTTCCTAGGCTTCCCATCATTTAAGATAACTGTCACTATGAAAAATCTACCAAAGATTTCTTAAAAGAGATCTGTAATAATGACTAAGATAGTTTAAAATTAACTTTTTAAAGTTTTCCAAAAGCTGCATTTTGAATTTCTATAACTCAGAAATAAAGACCACTTGCATACTACAAAAATTTTGTAGCAAATTTAGCAATTCTTAACACTTAGAAACTCCAGAAAAATCAAGAGTCTTACTTCTTAGTGAAGAATTAGGTATGATTTTGTATTTGCGTCAATATTTTTCCTAAAATAATACACCTTTCAATTGCACAGACATAGGTCAAAAACTAATCCATCTTATTTACAATTATATCCCCAATACCTGGAAAATAACTGTCACATATTTGTTAAATTTAAGTGAATGTTTTTATCCCTCTAACCTCTAGCACAGAAAATGTACTCAATTTTATGTTTGTTGAATGAAAAATGGAAAGAGCTAGTCAACAATGAAAGTGCATAAAACTTGTCATTAACACATATGCTTCCTGAATTGAAGATCAAACAAATACTCAGAACTTTATGAACAAACTCATTCATAAATATAGAGATTTAAGAAATTTGATCATATCTTTGATTTCCACAACAGATTGTCAAGCTGACTACAGCTATCCCCCATAATACTGAATCATTACTTCCATGAAATAAGACAGGAATACATGGCATTATTTAACCAAAAGTTTCAATTCTCTGAAAACCTGAAAGAGTTCTGAGGCTTTCATGACTATCAGTAGAGGTACAAGTTCTACTTGAGAAGAGTAGAAGTGGGGAGTACCAGTGGGGAGAGGAGGGGGGAGGGGAAAGATATCAGTAGGGGATTAAGAGGTACAACCTACTATGTATAAATCAGCTACAAGAATATATTGTACAGCAAAGGGAAATACAGCCATTATTTTACAATAACATTACATGGAGTATAATCTATAAAAATAGTGAATCACTATGTTGTATACCTGAAACTAATTTAATATTGTAAATCAGCTATACTTTAATTAATTAAATTCAAACCATGTCACACCATTAAGGTACCATAACAAGTCTGATCCATTTTCAAAATATACATCTTAAATTTTACAAAATTATATTCTAACTAATATACATTAATATATGCATATGATTATATATATAGATATAGATACACAGATGTATATATATATATGATTTCTTTCTTAGAGAAATGCTGTGTTTAATGGTAAGCTTGGCACACTCTAACACCAGGCATGACCAGGAGCTAAAGCAGCAGGGATGTACAGGAAACCTCCAGAGACTCACAAAGTAGAGGATGAGGAAGATAACCAAACAGAAGGGCCCTATGGCCTCAGACAAGGCAGAGCCCAGAATGGCATAGAAGAGGTATTGTTTGTATGTATGTATGCCTGGCACCCAAGCATCAATCTGTCAAACACTGTTCTAATGCTGGCCTCTGAACCAGCCATACCAACTGTGGTGTCCCCACCAGCAATAAGCTTGGCTGCTGGGTCAGTGTCCTGGGAGACAACACTGGTATGGAACTCCTGTGGGGAGCTGCTATAGAAAGGCTGTTTAGATGGGATTTCTGGCCTGCTTGGAAGGAGGCAGACACAGGCCTGATTAGACCCCAGGCACAACAATGGATCAGAGCCAGAGGAACAAACAGTGTCCTAGTGGTGTGCACGTTTTCAGTCTACCAGCTTGAGCTCTTGGCCTCACTGCTCAGCTCTCCTGCCCATGTGTCCAGAGGTCCCCCATCTCTTATACCAGAGGGTAACTATTTTTAATCTAGTTGTGCTGAACAATAAGGCTGTTCCACATATAAAACCACATAGGAGAAACTTATTAAACTTTTTTTTGCGGTACGCTGGCCTCTCACTGTTGTGGCCTCTCCAGTTGCGGAGCACAGGCTCCGGACGCGCAGGCTCAGCGGCCATGGCTCACGGACACAGCCGCTAAGCGGCATGTGGGATCTTCCCAGACCGGGGCACGAACCCGTGTCCCCTGCATTGGCAGGCGGACTCTCAACCACTGCGCCACCAGGGAAGCCTGAAACTTATTAAACTTTGAACATACTTATTACATTTAATATCCAATACTGAAAAGTCTCAGTCCCATCTCAGTCCACTATTTTACATAAAAATGTAAAAGATTAAAAAAAAAATCTTACCTTGCTTAAACCTACCACCAATAGTAGCACTTTTAGAAGATGTCAAATTACTGATCTTTTCACAAGCCAATGAGATGGAAAATCGAGTTTTGTTTTGCCACTCCTTCATGAATGTTTGAAAGAGAGTTTGGTCACTCGCTACGTCAATTATGGCCAAACTTTCTGAACTGCATGAGGCTAGAGTTAACTGCAATCCATCCTGTGATAACTGCGGTGAAAAACTTGTGTCTCCAATAGGACTGTCATCTTTGAAACCATTTCTAGTCTCTGGATTTAAATCGCAGTTTTTATTATCTGAAGGTGAGCCAAATGAATAACTTTCACCAAGTTGTAAACCACCACTAATTTTCTGAAGTTTTACAGAAGATGTTCCAAGAAAACCTGGAAATGACAACTTAGAAGCAGATGGTATAGGAGGAATGAGTCCATTATCATCAACTATACAGTTTTCTTTACAAGGCAAGAGGGAGGAGGTTTCACCATGAATGACATTGTTCTCTAGTGCGTCAATATTGCCTTTTACCACAATATTAGGGGATAATGGAATTCCTTGCACTTTATTTGTCTCCAAATTTGAAATCACTTCCTGTTTGTCATTTACCTCTGTGTTTTTTCCTTTCAAACTGAGCAAGTCTGTAATGGTTAATTTTAGCTTTTCATTTTCTAGAGGACTGGACACATTATCTAAAATCCTTTGCAGTCCTGGACTTAAATCAAATGATGCCCCTGACCATATGAATGAATTATCTTGCCTTGTCCCAGTAAATTTGGATTTTTGAGACCTTTTATCTTTATCTCCTCCAATTACCTCTCTTTGGGAATAATCATTACCCACAATCATTGGATCACTCAGTTCTAATACTCTAAGAGATCCTGCAGTATTATGTTTCTCTTGGACAGGAAATACGTCTACATTATCCAAAGCTTCAACCATCTGAGCAGAATCCATTTCTGAAAATACAGTAGACTCATCACTGAAACAAGACAATGGCTGCTGATTATCTTGATTCTCATTCACATCTGATTTTTTAATTGGGCCCTCTGGTTGTAGACACAGAGAATCAGCAAAATGGACTGAAGTTATTTCAGAAGGAAGGCGTTCTTTTGCTTGTACATCAGGTGGTTGTTCTTCTACCAGGTACTCTTCACTGAAACTGTCAAACAGTAAACTACCACTCAAATTCAAACTTGTTTCAGGAACTGGCAGACATTCTACTTCTATATCAGTACGAGTTCTCATTTTAGGAACCAGAGGTATAACTGGTTTCATAGCTTCTTGTGTTTGATAACCTTGAAGAAAACTATTTAATTGGGAGTCAGTAACAGAAAGTTCATTGCCTTTAAAACATGGGTCATTTTCCCCTATTAATATTGGAGAATAAAAAATTGGGCTTTCTGGAGTCAGGTTATCAACCCCATGTGAATCAGTGCTTTGTTTCATAGCATCTACAGTCTTAAGTTTCAAATGACTTGTCGTTCCTGGTGAATGTTGTTCACCTGGAAAAGTAAAGTGAATCTCTTTCTGAAAGGAGCTCACTGAGCTCTGTTTGTCTAGGCTCTTCTGCATCATTCCTGTTGCCAGGCTGGTATCCTTTGCTCCTTCTTGCTTGGCATTTTCAGTTGCTATCTGTTGAATTATTTTCTCTGACTGAGTATCCAGGTAGAAACTATCTTCAAAATCACAGAGATCTAAACCTAAGTCAGAAACATGATTATTTTTAGTTCTCTCTGCTGCATAAGCATCTGTTTTTACTTGTACTCTAAGGGTATTCAGAATATTCTCACGCTGGCCTCCTGATTTACCAAATACTCCACTTAGTAGATGTACTCCACTGGATATCTCAGTGCTGCTTATGTTATCTCCTGATACCTGAAGATTACTTGATTTATTTTCCTCAGCATTAAACTTTGTACTTTCACATTTCATAACAACATTTGAGTCCCTATTCATATAACTGCTGTCTTTCTCATAGGGCATTTGTCTTGCTATTGGTTTTTTCAGTTTGGTGTAAGTATTCGTCTGTTTATCAAACTGCTTTTCCAGGCACTGGTTAATTGGATGGGTGTCATGGTGTTTCACATTAACATGCTGGTTTTTTGAATCATTTTGTATCAGCACTTCATTTGTTTTTTCTGATTCAACAGCTAATCCTCTTCCATTTTCACTAACCACACTGGTGGCTTGATGAGTCACATTTTTATTCTGGGATTCTGTGATAAAATATTCCACAAGAATATCATTAGATACTTTATTGTTCCTTGAACAACTTTGTTCTGTTTGTGATGGGAATGATACTTTGCTATATCTTCCCTCAGCACAGAAAGATATGTTTTTAGCAAATGGCTCTGGACTTCTAAATTCCATATTCTTCTCATCTGAAGTAAATGACTCTTCACAATGAATAGGATTAGACAGAGTCTGTTCTTGTAAATTGATTCTACACATCCTAGTGTCTTTCACAGGGCTACTGTCTCTAGATCGTTTTAGATGCTTACTATGTTTCCAAAATTGAGAGGTTGTACTCATCTCTTCTGAACTGAGATTCAAAGCTTCTTTTTTTGTTTTCTCAGATGAGAGAGTCTGAACAACTTTCGTAGTGCTTACTTTCCCCTCGTTCAGAGAGGTCCCTAGCTTTTCTTTATTTATACTCAAAGAAGCCCGTCTTTTTGCTCTGGAAATGGAATGCAACTGACATTCTTGATGCCCATCCTGAAATTTATAATAAAAGGAATCTGTATGCTCTCTACTTTTATCTAAATCTTGCACTGTATTTGGTAAATGAGTAACAGAAGAATCATTAAATATTGTGTTACTTTTTTTCTTTGATGCTAATCTTTTATAAGAACTCTTAGTTTGGGGTATAAATTTGTGTTCTTTTACTTCTGATTCACTGCAGGTCAATGAGTGTGTATCAGAATTTAAAAGGGAATATGGACTCCACTGCACTCCCATTTCAACTAAGTCCTGCTGCAGAATCATTCTGGCTTCTTCTACTATAAGAGTTGCCGCTTCCCTTTCAGTTAAATCTTTTCTGCCAGTCACCCAAATAGTTCGCATATTCCGACGCTCTTCAACTGCTTCCTCTTCCTCATCCACTGCCTTTCGGGTACTATACAAGAGGTAGGAAAAGAAATAAATTAATGCATTGATTCATTCATTAATACAAGTATTTATTAAGCATCAATTTGAGCTTTTCTAGGAACTGAAGAAATAGCACTGAACAAGAGGGAAATGTATCTACTCTCATAGCGCTTACATTATAGTTGGGGAAATCAGAAAGTAAACAAATGTTAAAATGCATTCTGTGTCAACTGGTGACAGATAAGAGCTGTGTAAAAAATTGAAGCACAATTGTGACCACCTAGAGGGGTGGGAAAGGGAGGATGGGAGGGAGATGCAAGAGGGAGGAGATATAGGGATATATGTATATGTATAGCTGATTCACTTTGTTATAAAGCAGAAACTAACACACCATTGTAAAGCAATTATACTCCAATAAAGATGTTAAAAAAATGAAGCACCAGAAAGGGATAGGTGGTTCTGCAGTTTTTAAATAGCATCATTAGGGAAGGCCTCACTAAGACAGAGTCTTTAAATGGAAACCTGGAGTTTATTGACAGAATTTGAAAGACAGTTCAGAGTAACTACAAGAGATTCAAAATGAAGAGAGAAAGTTCAGAATTGAGAGACCCAGAGAAGGAGAACCCCATATTTTTCATACAAATTCTGCCCAAATATCTGGCCGACCTCAAAACTATGCAAGTGTGGAGAGACTCCAAGCAGCTAGGTGAAAGTCTAAACAACTGAACAGAGATTTGAGCTATTGCCTACAACAGGAAAAGTTTGAGCTTAGCCAAGCTGACTGACAAAATATCAGTGCTCTTCATAGTAAAATAATAGATTCTACACCCTAAAAGGTCAAACATACGTAACTGAAGTACCATGAAGAGAAGATAAACAGGATGAGGCATAAAAATTATGGAAGCTGGGAAACTTTTGTTTACAACCAAGATAAAATAACAGGGACCAATTTAGCCTCTCACCCAAAACAACTAAAAACTGAGGCTAGGTCATAAAAGACATTGCAGTCTCCATTTTGCTCTCTTTTGGGTCACTCACTCTGGGGGAAGCCAACCATCATGGCAAAAGGATCTCAAGCAGCTCTATGGAGAAGTTCACGTAGAGAAATGAACACCAACCTGCCAGCATGTGTGTGAGGCATCTTTAAAGCAGATCTAAGTCAGCCCTTCAGATGACTACAGTTCTGGCCAACAACTTAACTACAACCTCCTGAGGAGCTCAAACCAGAACTACGAGGAAAGGTACTCCCAAATTCATGACTTGCAAAAACTTTGAGTAAATATATATTTACTAGTTGCTTTTAAGACACTAAGTTCTTAAGTAATTTCTTCCATAGCAAGAGTTAACTAAAATGCCTAGTAAAACTATTGAACTTCAAAGATATAGAAAATATATCTCGGGACTTCCTTGGTGGTGCAGTGGTTAAGAATCTGCCTGTCAATGCAGAGAACACGGGTTCGAGCCCTGGTCTGGGAAGATCCCACATGCCGTGGAGCAACTAAGCCTGTGCACCACAACTACTGAGCCTGTGCTCTAGAGCCCGCGAGCCACAACTACTGAGCCCATGTGCCACAACTACTGAAGCCCACGCACCCTAGAGCCTGTGCTCCGCAACAAGAGGAGCCACTGCAATGAGAAGCCTGTGCACCCTAATGAAGAGTAGCCCCTGCTCACCACAACTAGAGAAAGCCCACACACAGCAACGAAGACCCAATGCAGCCAAAAATAAATAAATAAACAAATAAATGTTAAAAGGAAAGAAAAGAAAAGAACTCTCAAGGCCTACATATTTGGAAGGGCAAAAGAATCACACTCCCGTAAGAATTCTCGAAAACAGCATACAAAGCAAAGAAACAACATTTTCAAAAAACTCAATAAAAGAAAGTATAGACCAAGGATTTCTATCCAGCCAAGGTGTGCTTCAAATATTAAGGTTATGGAAAATCTGTCTGAAACACACAAGAACTTGAAGAATTCTATATTATATAAGCCCTCCTCAAGGAACCTAAAGCTACTAGAGGATAAGTTTCATCCACTCAAGAGAGGAAGGAATACTTCAGAAATAAGAACGATGGTAAGAATCTGAATAACTAAAAATGTAGATTATATTAGTCTTCCAACCCTACCCCCCCACAAGGGTGGAGGCAAAGGTGGAAAATTAATGTATGCAAGTTTTATATTGAGATAAAGTAGAAAGAATGCACTTTGAAAAAGGGAGAGGGAAAAAGAAAGTTAAAGTAAGCTCAATGTCAGTGACTGTTGTTCCGGCAATAGGTAGGAATTACAGGATACAATTAAAATCTTGACAAACCATATAATAAAAAGTACAAAAGCACCCATTAAAACAAAAATATACACCTTTCTAGATTTAAAAATAAAATACCAAAGAATACCCTTGGGTGGAGAAAGAAACAGCAAATATCACATAATACACATAATTATAAAATAATTTGAGAGAATTGATAAATGTGAATGGGATTAAATCATCTATTAAAAAGATCTTCAATTTGTTTCAGAAAGCAAAACACAACTACAACTCAATGTGGTACAAAAAAGCATACCTAAAACAAAGTAATTCAAAAAGGCTAAAAATAAAGGAATGGGCAAAGGAATTCCCAGGCAAAGGGAAACAAGAAGAAAGCAGTGAGGGATATTCCAAGAAGGGTATAATTTAATGCTCAAAACCAAAAGCACAACAAAGATAACTATCAATCAGTCATATTTACTATGAACATTTACACTCTAAATAACAAGCAACCACATTTGTGAAGCAAACACTGTAAGAGATACAAGGAGACAAAGAGAGAAGTGTACTAACAATTAGTAGACTTTAATAAACCATTCTTATTAAAAGACAGATGAAGTACTGGCAGGGAGGAATAAATAGGAATGAATAAGACTTAATTAACATAATCAAAAAGGTAGATTTTGTGAAAATATCTCAAACATTTTACTTTTATAATAGAGAATACAACTATCTAGTTTGTATTGATCATATATTAGGAAACAAAGAAATTGCCAGTGAATTCCATAAAGTAGAAATGTTATAAACAACATGCTTATATTGCAATGCAATAAACTAAAAATTATTAACAACAAAAAAGAACTTCTACCCAGGCAAAAAAGGGAAAACATGCAAATTCCATAATTCCTAAAAAAAATAATGAAAGCCCTAAATATCAGAATCTATGGTACATTTAAAATAAGAGACCACAGGAAAATTCACAGTAGTAAATTCATAGTATTAAAATAAAAACACACAGTATTTTATCAATAAAAATATGAATGTCAACCAATTAAACTCCTAGTTCAACAAAAAGAACTAGAAAAAGTATGACAAAGTAAAACAAAAGAAAGCAGTAGGTAGTAATAAAATTCAAAAAATAGGATTTAATGAGGTAGATTTTTTTAATAGACCTAACTAGTAAAACAAAATACTTGATTTTTTAAAATTTACAAAATAGACTACTAGTTAATCTGATCAAAAAGAAAACAGAAAGCAGAAATTTACAAAATAATAAATCAAAAAAGAGGCATAGCCAATGAAATAGAAGAAATATTTAAAATTCCTAACAGACTAATTTATAGATCGCTATGAAAATATATTTGAAAATCCAGATGAAATAGATAATTTCGTTGGGAAAGAAAGGCTACCAAAATTGACCCCACTAGACATAGAAAGCTTAAAGAGATTAAGTTCTGAAAAAATAAAATAGAGAAGGTGATCAGAGAATTAACCCCATAAAAAGGCACCATCCAAGACTGTTTCATAGGGTAATCATATCAAACCTTTAACCAGTCCCAAAGTACTGAAAATAAGGGAAAATCTTCCTTTTTGTTTTTCATGAAGAAAGTCTGATATGAAAACTTGAGTAAAGACAGTGCAAAATACACATACAAAAACTGTAGACTAATATTATTTATGGATAACAATGCAAAAGTATACTATATTAAATATTAGCAGATAGAATCCAACATCATGTAAAAAAATAATATAACACGACCAAGTGAAATTTATTCTGGAACATAAAACTGATTCAATATAGGAAATCTATTAATATAACATGCTAAGAGATGTAAAGGGGGAGAAACCT
Organism: Delphinus delphis; assembly: GCF_949987515.2. NCBI lineage: Eukaryota > Metazoa > Chordata > Mammalia > Artiodactyla > Delphinidae > Delphinus > Delphinus delphis. The sequence goes on from NC_082686.1 coordinate 66,919,400, forward strand.
ATGACTATCTCCATAGATACTGAAAAAGCCTTTAACAAAATTTAAAACCCATTCCTGATAAAAAATATACGAGAAAATTGCAATTAATGGACATTTTCTTAAAATGATTACACACACACACACACACACACACACACACACACACACACACACACACACACACACACCCACCCATAGTCCTGAAGTCAGTATCTTACTAGGGTAGCAGAGGCATTTCCACTAGGACCACAAACAAAGCAAAAATGTCCACTATCTCTATTACTACTGTCTACTACCACTACCTATTAGAGCTATTAGCTAATTCAATTAGACCAAATAAATCAGTTAGATGCACAAGAATTGTTAGGGAAAAAGTAAAATAATTCTATAAATTCTATAAATTCTATAAAAAATAAAATAATTCTATTTGCATATTCAAATAATAACCATGTAGAAGACATAGAAGAGAGCCACTAATTAAAAACAGGATAATGATTAAACAGGAATAAATTTAACAAGAAATGTACAAAATTTGTATGAGGAAAACCTGTATGAGGAAAATATTTTAAAACTCCTGAAAAATCAACAAGACTAGATCCAATGCAAAGATATTACCTATCCTTGGGTAGGTTCACTCAACATTATAAAGATTTCAGTTCTATTAAATTTCAATCGAATTCTAATACAATATCAAAAAGCACTTTAAGTTTCATATGGGCAAACATGCAAGAATAGCCAAGAAAATACTGAAAAAACATAAGGTAGAATTTACTCTACCAGACATTAAAACACACTATAAAGCCCTTATAATTAGAAGCATGGTACTGGCTCATTAACTGACAGAAAGAATAGCAAATAGAATAGAAAGTCCAGAAATAGACTTAATTACATATGGATATTTAATATATGATGGTGGCATCTCAAATCACTGGGACAAAGATAAACTTTTTTATAAATGGGAACCATTGAGAAATAAAATTGGATCCAGACTTAACACCATACACAAAATTAAATTCTAAATGAATCAGGAATCCAAATGCAAACTTACAAATACTAGAAGAAAACGTGTGAATTCCTCTTTAACCTCAATATATGAAAAACCTTTCTAACTATGACAATTTAGAAGCAAAAAAAAAAAAGATTGCTAAAAAATAAATGAAAAGAAAAATAAAAATTCTGCATGGTGAAAACAATGCAATAAAGTCAAAAGACAATTGATAAGTTTTTGAGAAAAATGTATGAAATATACATGTGAAACAAATGGCTAAGAACCCTAATCAGTTTTAAAAAGAAAAGATTCTAAGACTCTTTAAAAAGGAGAGGGTGAAAACCAAAATCTAGTAGAAACATAAGGAAAAGACATAACCAGATAATTCACAAAGATATATTTCTTTAAATAATCCTGAAAATAAGAAAAAATATTCACCATCACGCACATTTAGAGAAATGCACATTAAAATCATACTGAGATACAACTTCTCATCTATCCAACTAGTAAAAATGAAAACCTTTTTGTCAAAGAGAAAAACCAGAGGCTCCAAATGGCATCACTTGTGCTAAAGCCCATGATACCAAGCCTAGATTTAATACATAACCTAAATACAATTTAAACCTTCATCAGAAGTGTAATCTTTTTTTTTTTGAAATATAGTTGATGTACAATAAGAGCTGTATTTTTTTTTTTTTTTTTTTTTTGGTTTAAAGACAAGCTTGTAAGGATTGGCTACTCCAAAGTTCTAAGGAATATAGCTAACTCAAATGCTTTTCAAGATCAAGTTATCCAAGATAATCTTTAGGAAGTAAAAGCTAGTTTAAGTTTGTCGCTTTAATTAAAACAGACAAGTCTTAATATTTGTCAGCATTAATTATATTTTTATTCTACCTAAGCTAACAAATTTGTCAGCAAGAAAAATAACTTGGTATGATGAAATTTTCATTAGTAACCTAAATATAATTGTTTAGAGCAAGTAAATTAAATAAATAAAAGTAGAATAAAAAGATTTTCTAGGTGAACTTTTGAAATAAGTTTTCCAAATCTTTAGCCTGAAACCCTTTTGCTAAGCTTAGGTTAAGTAATGGAAATTTATTGAACATTTAGATCATTCCAAATAAGATAAAATAGGTGAAAGATTAATTACTGAACACAGCTTTATCTACTTTTGGCTTTCTATTGTTTAAAAACTAAAGATAAAATTTGGGATTATTAGTAAGCATGTTTGGTGCTGCCAACTATTGGCACTTGCCATCTACCTCTACAAGGATTAAATCATGAGCTGCTGCAGCTGCTGACCTTCAACACCCCCTGAAAGGAGTTCAGGGTGGAGATCAGGAATGAGGCACTTCATGCTCTGGGAAAAACTGGCAGAAAAGGTCTTCAGATAGATATTTTCAGGAGATTTTATGAGCCCAATTCTTACATTCGTCATATCTAGAAAAGCACTAAAATCATTAACAGTGACGCCTGCTCCTCATGACTAGCAGCAAGCCTCTGCCAAAATGTGTGCTTGGCTGCTCGTACCCCCCTTCACTAAAGTCATATAACACTGACCTTCCCCGCTACCTCTTTGGAGCGGCTTCTCAGAGCTACCTGAAATGCTGTCTCCTGGGCTATAGTTCTCATTTTGCCCCAAATAAAACTTAACTCACAACTCTCACATTGCGCTTTTTTTTTTTTTTCAGTCAACAGTGCCATGCTAAGAAAGTTTCTATGAGAAAGCACATGTTTCTAGAAGTTACAAAGATTACTTATAATTTTGCCAAGCTTCGGAATGCTAGTATAAGAGTCCACAACTGTTTAGTTCCTAAATTTTAGCCAGAAATTAAGGTTTTCAAAAGATTAAAAATTCTAATATATGTAATTAAAGCTACAAGAAACAACAAAGGAAACATCTCCGTATGCAAGAAAAGCACGGTATGCTTTTGGCTAGAAAAGGCATGAGAGACTTCCCTGGCGGCACAGTGGTTAAGAATCTGCCTGCTAATGCAGGGGACACAGGTTCGAGCCCTGGTCCAGGAAGATCCCACATGCCACAGAGCAATTAAGCCCATGTGCCATAACTACTGAGCCTGTGCTCAAGAGTCCATGAGCCACAACTACTGAAGCCCGCAGCCCTAGAGCCCGTGCTCCGCAACAAGAGAAGCCACCGCGATGAGAAGCCTGCACACCGCAACTAGAGAAAGCCCGCGTGCAGCAACAAAGACCCAACGCAGCCAAAAAATAATTAATTAATTAATTAATTTTTTTAAAAAACAACGAAAAGAAAAGGCATGAGGAATGAAGATGCATTTTGTTAAGGGAAATGAGAGTAATTTTGTCTGAACTAGAGCTTCTGGTTATAAAGGGTAAACTAAAGGCATACAAAAATCTTTTCTCTCTTCACTGAAGAGAGAAAAGATTTTACCTTGTGTAATCAAGCTGGCTAAAACTGACTTATTATAAGCATTTTAAAAATTAAGTTTTAATATCAATAGTGTACTTATATAAAACTAGAACTTAATTTTCCTTCATCTGCTAAATAGACAATCGAGTATTGTTTCATATGGACCTGTGATCCTATTTAGTCAAGTGTCCAAACCATTTGATATCTTTGACAAACTTCCCCAAATCAAATTCTGAATGATGTCTTTTGACCACAAACTAACTTTGAAATTTTTCAGAGGCCCCTGGAACATTTCAAAAGATGTTAGGCTTATTTGATATGTTAAATAACATCGGAAGCATTACCAAACAAGAAGTAACATTAAGCCTTCTTTATGTTGTACTTGATTAGGTGTGTAAGTGTTCTAGAAATTGTGTGAAATTCCTAGAAACTTGATATATCCTGGTATAATCCTAACTTATAATTCTAGTCATTATCTTAAAATGGTGTATGACATCCTCTGGGACCCCAATCAGAAATGGGTAACAAGTAAACAATCCTTTTACTGCTATTCACTTACTTTCTAAAATTACTCATCAAAATTGAGGCTCACACTAAAAATATTGAACCTGAGTAACAGGGAAATGACCTAGCTGACTTTCATGTAAAGGCAACAGAATCTATATGAAGATTGTGGCAAGTGTTGATGAGATTCGTTCTACTTCTCCAAAAATGACCCGCTTACTGCCAGACCTGATGTCCTTATAACAGACGACAGTCTGCTCCTGAATCAGAGAAACTAAGATGGGTAAACAATGGCTGTAAATTAAACAAACAGCTGGAGCTGTGGGAAAACCAAGATGGCCTCATGGTTCTTCCTGGCTCCCTGACAAATCTCATTTTTCTGTTTTCCCATTCCTTCACCCACCACAGTATATGTAAGAACAACTATTTGTGTCCCTAAAGGCCTTAGGCTTCCTCCCTCTGGGCCCTTGAAAAACTGTATTCAAGCAGAAAAAGTATTAATTACATAGGACTACATGACCTGAGGAGGATACTCTAATGTTTCTGTTCTTCCAGATTTAAGGAGACCTTTTCTTAAGCTATCTATGACTTAACAACAATTTGGTAAAGTATACCTTTGTGAACAAAGATGAAACATTTTCTCCCCACCTGATCCCTCCAGAATTCAGGAACTCTCAGTGAATATTCTTACTCTCTTAACAATTTATTTGCTTGCATAAGTTCAATAACAATCTGTTCTCCTTATAACAGGATACAATTAGAAACACTGGCTATATTACCAAGGCTTTGACTGGAATGTCATATTTGAGAAAGGTGTGCACAGACTCAGATATGACCAGATAGCTTCAAAGAACTGCTTCAAAACAAAATCAACCAGGTACCTTGCTTACAAGGTTTCAGCAAAGCAGTCTTAAAAAAGGACTTATATGGTCAATCATTATTCTTGCTGTACTTATATAAATAATCAGGCCAAGTTTAATGCAAACAAATTAGTTTTACTACGATTATCTTTGGTTAAAAAAAATATAGGGGTAATTAAAGAGAGAAAAATTATCTTTGCACCTTTGTAGATAGTATTAGATTCTAGTCCTGTTAATTGTCTTTGAGGTTTTATTACATACCTGTAAACTGGACTGGATCCTGAATTCTTCTAGTGTCCTTAAATATCTGGCTACAACTCACCAAATTAATATTTCCAATTTTCTCCCACCCTTCTGATTTGACATCACTAAGAACAAAGGCAGCCTTTGAGCCCTGTCAGAAGGGAGCTTACCAAGTGCTCCTGACCACTGACACTGATGCAAAATTATGGAAAGCATTGAGCCTTGGGTACATGTCTCACAGCTAAGGACGACCACCTGACATCTGGTCCTACACAACACTGGAGACCCCTGAATCAAAATGATGAGTAAGAAAAGTCACTGATATTGATGTCTACTGCTTTCACCCAAGACACCAGATTCAAGTCTTCTTGCTTTAGTTAAACATGAAACCCTTTCTCCTTTTCTTTCTTAATTTCACTCTGGCATTGGCCTGGAAAGATAACACCCTCATCTGTATCTCCCAGGCCATTACTAAGAAGGGATAAGCTTCAGTATTTAGGATAACTCTATTTTAGGATGGGAGATTCTCTTTCCACATGCACTAAAAACCTGACTGACTCCTGGCTTGAAAAGGTAAATGCAGCAGTCCCTGTGAATAAATCTTTTATCAGTATTCCTTAACAGGAATGGTTTGCATCCCGACAGGTCTTGTCTTTGTCTGTGGTGGTTATCATTCTCCTTGGGCCCATATGAATGCCCATATGGCTGGCACACAACTGTACTAGGCGTCTTAGGTTATCTAACTGTGCCCCTAACTGTTCTAGAAAAGGTCTAACAGGAGGATTCATGATTCAAGAACTGCTTCCTTTGGCAGGGTCTACTTCCCTGATTAGGAGTTAAAACAAAGAAGAATATAATCAGGAACCTTTCCTCAACTCTTAGAGAACATTGCAGATTCCATTGCTAGGGCACTAATTGCCCAACAAAAATACTTAGACTCTCTGGTCACAGTTGCTCTTGATAATAAGATAGCCCTTGATAATCTTTTAGCTGAGCAGGGAAGTGTCTGTGCTATGACCAATACCATCTGTTGTACCTGGATTGACACTTCTGGTGAAGCTGAAACTTAATTATGTAAGATCACTGAGTAAGCCACTTGGCTTAAAAGGGTGACTCCTTCAACAGTGTCTTTGACTGGTTTGGGTCTTGGGGACTATGGCTCTGAAGCACACCCCAAATACTGGGAGTTATCCTATTTATAGCTGTCATAAACATCAGCACATTGGATTCTCTCAAAAGTTTTAAATGCATGTTCACAGCCACTGACCAGCAGAGAAGTGATCTCCCTGAGTGGAACATCAGAAAAGAAATGAGGAGAACAGCCACCTTAAAAATTGTGAACCTGTAACAGGGAAGAACAAAATCTGACTCCATGTTGGATCTGTTTCTTTTACTTAACCTTTGCTTCCTGTTGCTTTTGTGACTATAATCACTAAAAGGATGCTCTTTATAGCTATAAGCATACATAGTGGCGTCCCTTGGGGAACCCTGCCCCTCTGCCTCAATGTTAAACCAAAGTGCCTTCATTCAGCTCACAGGGAAACACCCTGCCCCTGCCCGCCCGTGAATGGCTGCAACAAAGAAGAAATTAACACATCTCCTCCCAGACGCTGGCCAAACCAGAAGATATTTTGCAAGACTTAGAGCCTTTTTACTTTACTTCCTCACCTCCTCCCCATCTCTGTTCTATAAAAGAAACTAGCATCCAGACCCAGATAAGATGGTACTCTAGGACTCTAGTCTGCCATCTTCTCGGATGCCCAGCTTTCCAAATAAAGTCGCTATTCCTTGCCTCAACACCTCATCTCCTGATTTATTGGTCTGTTGTGCAGCAGAACAAGCTTGGACTTGGTAACAAACCTGAAGTCATGGCCTGTGAATATCACAGGAGTTCATCAAAGACGTCATGACCTATGGATAGCACAACAAAGATCAACAAAGCTGCAGAGCAGTAGTTGAGAGCGAAGCTAATGCCTTAAATTTTGATCACATCTCTCAGGCTGAGAGTATGATGAAAAGGAGGGAACTGTTAAAGAGAAAAGCCACAGGCCCCAAATGGCTAAAGCCCATGATACCAAACCTAGATTTAATACCTAACCTAATTGCAGTTTTGACCTTCACCAGAAATGTAATCTTAATCAACCAGTCTAGAATTTCCTGGTCAGCACCAAGAGGTAATCTGTCCATCCTCCCTCCCCACCCCCCCGCACCCCCACCCACCCCCAAGATACAATCTGCATGATAAAACCCCCTTGCCTTTCCCTTTTACCCCCAAAAAGCTGCCCTGGTATAAAAATAATCCTTTCTTTTATTTTGCTAATAGCTCCTTTGCCCTATCCTTCTTCCTACAAAAACCTTCCATCTTTTAGTAAAACCCCTTCTAGTTCCTAGATTGGATGCTGCAATTCATGAATCACCTAATAAAGCTAGTTGGATCTTCAAATTTACTCAGCTGAATTTTGTTTTTTAACAACATCCAACAATGGATTCTACTGGTGAGCTGAGGGGTAATAGACTAGTGAGAGTGTAACTTGGCTAGACCCTTCTGCAGAGCAATTTGGAATCTAATAAATCTATATATATGCACTTACCTTCTGAAATCTCACATCTAGGAATTTACTCTGAAGAAACATCACCAACAATATGAAAATACATATGCACAAGGTAATTCATTACAGATTGTTGGTAATGGCAAGCTATTTGAGACAATCTGAATGTTGGATGGGTTTTCTGGCTTTTACGTACCGGGCACTGAAAGGGTGGCCAGTCTCCAAATACATCAGTTTCTATTCAGAAAATTAACATTAATACAATACTGTATCTAATCTACACACCTTACTCAAAATTTACCAATTGTTCCAAGTATGTCCTTTTTCTAATCCAATCTAGAGTAAGGTGGTACATTTAGTTGTCATGTCTCTTTAGCTTGCTTTAATTGGAATCAGCTCCTCAGTCTTTGTTTCCGTGACCTTGATATTTTTGAAAAGTGCTGGCCAATTATTTTGTAGAATGTCTCTCAATTTAGGTTTGTCTGATGTTTCTCTACAGTTAAATTTACATTAGACATTTTTGATAAAAATATTCCAGGAGTAATGTTGTGTCTTTCTCAGTATGTCACATGAGGAGGCAGATAATGTTGATTTCTCATATTACTATGTTTCATTAATTTTGATCAGTGAAGGTTCTGGGCTTTCAGAAGAATCATAGTCATGGCAATAATAGCTTTAGAATCACACAGAAAAGATTCCAAAATATGTTTACAAATTTTTTCCAATTAAATTTTTAAAAATGTGTACTGACTTCAGATGACTCCCTGGAAGGGTTAAGTATGATATGTGGTATGCTGTTACCACACAGATACTCCCACATCTGAATTTTTTCACCTCAGGTCTTTTATTACATATTTCTAAGCAACTATGAATATATCCAAAGATTCTGTGAAAATCACAGGCTCCAGAGGAGATCAACACCTTTACAAGTAGGTTTTAAAGCATACTCTATGTAGGTTTCAGCCAGAGGCACACCCCAAAGTGACAAAATCTCCCACCAATGGATCTGCCAATCTGGGGTCACAGGGGATGACCCTGCCCCCACAGCTCCACATTCTCTGCTTGGGTTGCATATGCTTAAGACTCCAAGCAATTTCATCCTTCAAAATCTAGGTAGAGGTAGCTATACAGCTATAGCTATGCTGGCTGTAGTGCATGCTGTACTAGGGCCCACTAGTAGGAATCACACCTGCCGTTGCTGCCGAAGTACACGGAGTAGAGCCCATGATGTGAGATGGCACTGCGCAGTGAGGCCCTTTCTTTGACTACGCTCCCATCCCTTCACACATGTTTCAAGTTTCAGAGCATGTGTCAAACCAAAGAGGAAAGAAGCACTGAACTGGAAATGAGATTAATGCTCTAATTTAGGACAAATTTTTAAAACCTGAAAATAAAACTGTTAATACTTGAAACTGCCTAAACAGCTATAGAATCTAGCTAAGATTCCATATAACAGTGAGTTCAAAGAATAGTGGTTGAGAAAATAATTAAGCTATTCCTTGATAATATGCTGAGTCCAGCCCATTCAATGAATTCGTTACACACTTACACACACACACACACACACACACATCAAGAAGTCCTCTTCTCATAAACTGTTTTTGAGGGACTAGTATTCCAAAGAATATTCCAGAAGAGTATATTTTAAAGTTTTCTTGCCTGAAGAAAATCTAAGATGAGTCCTGGATATATACTGAGAACTAAAATCCATCAAAGCAGAAACATTGGTAACTTAACTTTACTCAAACTTTCTAGGAGAGAGTTATGATACATTTAGAAGTGTCTTTAAAGTCATAAAATATATTTTAAACATACAAAAAAAGAAAAAAGTAATCCTCAAGGGGAAAAGGAGCCACATTTTCTTCCACTTATACCAAATATGGCACGATATTATCTAAGGGAAAAATATTTTAGTATATTATCTATTATTTACAAATTGACCTGTTTTCATTTAATAACATATGTAGACAAGGGGTTTTTTCTTACCTTTTAAAAGGCACAGCATTTTTCAGAACACTTTCCACGTCAGCAACATCTGCTCTGGCAAGATCGGCCACAGTAAGAAAGCCAGAAGCATAGAGGAATCTGGCTCTCTGTGCATTAAGTAAGGATACCCGGACCAGGTCACACAGCTCCCTCTGGATGCCAAATGTAAGACGCTTCTGAAACTGGGACAGTAGTAGTTCCATGTTGTGCCAGCCCAGGCGGTTGGAAAACACTGTAATCATCCCTAGAATATTCATATAATATTTATTGAATTAAAAATTCTTTCTAGACCAATTCTCCGTTTCTTGAGATGTATTTTTATTTCACTGCTGTTATTTTTTCTGCAGAATTATAAAGTTTAACAGGCCCAAGGTATAAAATAATAGGAGAGCAGACATCTTTAAGGGCCTAGCTAATTGGCTAGACACATTAAATATCATCTCATTTTTTCTTAATCATGAACTTGCATTTGAAAAAATTGAGGCAGAGCACATAAACACAAAACAAACAAAAAGCCCTCACTAGTTTGCCTCTCTCTCTCTATTTTTTTCCTTACTTTCTTTAAAGAAGAAAGAACTCTTAAAACAGGTAAAGAACTCTTTTCACCTAGAGGAAAACAAGAGAGCTAATTTAAATTGTCAAGTGCTGAGAGGATTATTTACAAAGAGTGAAAGTCCCATTGATAATTTCATAAAAAAAAAAAAAAAGGTTGCCCAGCTTGATAGCTATACCCTCTTGAAATAAAGAGGCCAGAGTAGCCAAGTCTCAAGTCATTAAGAAAATCACTTCCCTACAAGAACATTAACCCTAGAGGTAATCTGAGATCTTTGATGCCAGTGAGTTGAAGGGTAAGTCTCTCCCTTCTTACTACCCTCTCCTGGCATCTTTCCCTCGGTAATCTCTCATGCACACAATTTCACAAGGAAACTTCTTACACATGTAAACACACTCTCCAGCAGCCTAGGATTTCCCTCCTAAGGGCTTAAGGATTTCTTGGTAAAATCAGACCTAGAACTTCCCTTGTTTGCCTAGCTTAGAAGATAAGAGTTTAATTTTATTAAGAAAGACCAGTATTTCCTTAGAGAACAGATATTTAAAACAATGAGACAGAAGTCCAGAAAGCCCTCTCCACTTGCCATCTTCCACAATAACAAGTATTAATCAATAACTTGATGAAAAAATGAAGACCAGTGAGAACTGTGTCTGTTTCTTCTTACAATATGCTCCCCCACCAAAAAAAAAAAGACAGAAAAACAGAAAGAAGAGCGATGGTCAGCAGGTTGCTAGGGAATGGAAGGGGACCAAGATCCAGACACTCAGCCAGCTGCCAGTCTTCTGTAGCAGGGTAACTGAGCCCACAGGAGTCATAGTTTTGGGTGTTTTGATGATGACAGGAACTATATAAAATTATGGCTTAACATGATCCCTCACTTTTAGAGAAACCTACAGTAAAATGGAATTTGAAAAAAAGTAATCTTAACTTGACCTCAAACCACAGAGTCTTAAATAAATGTGGGAACACTTGTTTAACTGACCTGCATAAACAGCAGCCGACTGTTGTAACGATTGAATCTGTCCACGACTGCATCCATATTTCTGATTAATTTCCTTTAAGGGAACTTCACTGATTAAATCTAATAGCACAAGACTGGTAAAAAACCTAGAAAGTAAATTACCAAAAGTATGGTAAGAGGTCACTTATGTCTACTATGAAAGTACAATGTATGTTGAGAAACAAGAAAGAACCAAAAAAGGTAAGAGGGTGAGAAGGTGAGAAGATTCCTAATAGGATATAGGATTAGTGGACAAAGAGCTCAATGTTCGTAAATTCTAACATACGTTAGTACTATAGCAAAAAACTAATATCTGTATAACAAAAAGATTTTGTTCATATTTCAATAATGCTAACTAATTTTAAGAAATGAGACTGGGTTCAAGAAATATGATGGCACAAAAATTTTAAAGAACACTTGATACACAATTATATCACCTAATCATATTTCAATCAAAATTTGGTTATAAAGAAGTTTTGATGTGAAAGGCAATTGTGCCACAAATAAGCCAAGTATATAATCCTTACAAAATTTACACTTGACTATGATGTAAATAATATGAGACTAATGCTTTAAGAAAAATAATTTTATTATATTTCAAAGAAGCTAAAGCCTGTACAATTTCCCCACCTGAATCTTTTAATTGGCTCTTCCCTACTGGTAACAAATCAATTCAAAGGATGATACAAACCATATCCTCAAATGGAGCCACACTACGTTGGCAATTCTGATCATATCTTCTTTAAGGGAAGAAAGTAATTAAGAGTTCTACTTTAAAAAGTCTTGATATATAGTGGCTTCTTATAAGCTACAAAGAAGAAACTAAAATATCAATAAATTCAGTAAATACAAGAAGTTGAAAATTTTTACTATATTCAGCCAAAACTTTTATTTTAATGACAATGAAAGTGATTACAATAAACTGAACATCTACTGTATATCCAATACTGTGTTAAAAACTGGATAGTCCAGGCTCCTTGATATTTACCTTTTATGGATGGCCATTTGTCGGTGCTGTTTCTCAGTTCTGGCTGCTACTCTTCCTTTCACACAGCGAGCCAAGAACCCTTCTTCAACTCCCACTAGCTCTGCCACCCGTTTCATAGAAGCTGGCAACTTCTCCCATAAACAGAAAAATCGATACCAATCAATAGTAGTCCAATCCTCAAACACAGGTGTAACCTAAAGGGAAGAAGCATCATTCATTACCTAAAACTATTGCATTACAAAAGGGACAAAATCGTAAACGTATACTTCATGTTAAAAACAAAGGCCTCATGGGCTTCCCTGGTGGCGCAGTGGTTGAGAGTCCACCTGTCGATGTAGGGGACACAGGATCGTGCCCTGGTCTGGGAAGATCCCACATGCCGCGGAACGGCTGGGCCCATGAGCCATGGCCGCTGAGTCTGCGTGTCCGGAGCCTGTGCTCCGCAACGGGAGAGGCCACAACAGTGAGAGGCCCGCGTACCGAAAAAACAAACAAACAAACCAACAAAGTCTTCAGTATTTGGAAAAATTTCTAAATATGATAATGCCTCACTTATATGGAAACTTCATTTAATCACAAACAACTCACTGACAAGAGAAGAGACCACTAAGCACACAAGCTGGATTTTACAGAATCCAAGGACTTTAATCATAGACACTTTTAACCTCGGTATTCTGATGTTAAATACAATCTTAAGTATTTTGTATGACTCCTAAGAAAATACAGGGAGGGGAAAGAGGAATCAATATTCACAATTGCTATAATATATTTATTATCTGAAGTGTCCAGTATTAAACAACAACAAAAAAAAACGAGACATTCAAAGAAACAGAAACATGTGTCCCAAACACAGGGGAAAAAGCAGGCAAAAGAAACACCTTTGAGGGGTTCCAGATGTCAGAAATATCTGCAAAGACTTCAAAGAGACATTAAAAGTATGGTCAAAGAACAGCAACAACAAAAAAAAACATGCTTAATAATGTAAAGGAAAGTATGATGACAATGTCTCATCAAGTAGGGAATATGAATAAAGAGAAATGATTAAAAAAAAAGAGCCAAATGGAAATTCTAGAGTTAAAAAATACAACTGAAATGAACTATTAACTATAGAGCTCAACAGTAGATGCAAGCTGGCAGAATAAAGAATCAGCAAACATGAAGATAGATCCATCAAGATTATGTAATCTGAGAGGTGAGAAAAAAGGAAAAAAAAAATGAACAGAGCCTCAGAGAAATGTGGGAAGCATTAAAGTGTACCAACACATGCATAATGAGAGTACCAGAAGAAGACAGAAAGGAACAGAAAGAACATTTGAAGAAATTATGGCTAAAACCTTTCCAAATTTAACGGAAAACTTTACATATGCCAGAGACTAAAAGTGAACTCCAACTAGGAAAGCTCAAAAAGACCCACACCCTGATGCATCAGAGTCAAAATGTAAAATACCAAGTGAAAATCATGAAAGCAGCAAAAGAAAAACAATGCATCATATACAAGGGAAACCAAAAAAAATTAAGAGCCGACTTCTCATCAAAAACAATGGAGGACAGGGCTTCCCTGGTGGCGCAGTGGTTGAGAGTCCACCTGCCGATGCAGGGGACATGGGTTCGTGCCCCAGTCCGGGAGGATCCCACATGCCACAGAGCGGCGGGGCCCATGAGCCATAGCCGCTGAACCTGCGCGTCCGGAGCCTGTGCTCCGCAACAGGAGAGGCCACAACAGTGAGAGGCCCGCATGCTGCAAAAAAAGAAAAAAAACAATGGAGGACAGAATGCTGTGAAACAACGTGTTCAAACTGCTGAAAGAAAAGAAAAGTCAACAAAGAATCTTATATAAAGGAAAACTAACTTTATAAAATAAAGGCATAACAAAGACATTCCCAGATAAACACAAAATTTGTTGCTAGCAGATCTGCCTACAAGAACTACTAAAGAAAAGTTCTTCTGGTTGAAAGAGAGTGACCCAAAACAGTATATTAATTCCACACAGAAAAACAAGGAGTGCCAACAAAGGTAACTGCATGGGTACTTGTAAAGACAGTATTATTGCATATTTCCCCTCTTTTCTTCTCTTGACTGACTTTAAAAAGCAACTGTACAAAACAGTATGTATAAAACATATAAAAATACAAAATGTTTGACAATAACAGCCCAAAGGAGGCAGATGGGAGCAAAGCTATATTGAAGTAGGAAATAACAAGAGAGAGTAACTAAATCCATAGAAACAAAAAAAGGGAAGCACAAATCTTAAATAAAAATGTAAATATAACAAATTTTATATGTATACATTTGCTCTCCTTTCTACTCTCAGCTTCTTTAAAGACATAAAATTGTATAAAATAACAATTATAACAATGTATTGTTGGGTTTGTAACACATGTAGATTAGATGTAACATGTATAACACTAATAGCACCAAAAAGAAAAAAAAAAAGGAATAGGAATACAGCTATACAAGAATAATGTTTCTATATCTCAATGGGATTAAGTAAGTATAAATTTTAAGCTGTATATGCTAACCCCTTGAGTAATTACTGGGAAAATAACTTCAAAAAATATAGAGAAAAAGTAAAGAAATTTAAATGTTATACTAGAAAGTTTTGCTTAATTCAAAAGAAATCAGTAAAAGTACAAGAGAACAAAAGAAGACGTGAGATATATAGAAAACAGACAAAATGTGGAAGATGTAAATCCAACTACATCAATAGTAACATGAAATGCAAATGGACTAAATAATCTATCAAAGACAGAGATCGACAGATTGGATAAGAAAAAAGCCAGAATCCAACTATATGCTGTCTATAAGAGACACATTACAGATTCAAAAATACAACAGGTCAAAAGTAAAAGGAAGTGAAAATATGCAAGCCACAACTATAACAAAGCCAGAGTAACTAGACTAATATCAGATAAAATAGACTTCTAAAAAAAAGTTCACAGAAGAGGAATATTTTATAATGACAACAGGACCCATCCAACAAACAAACATAACAACTGTAAATACATACAGGGTTCTGAAACACATGAACAAAACTTGACAGAAATGAAGAAACAGACAATTCAAAAATAAGAGTTGAAGATTTAAATACCCTCACTTTCAACAGTGGAAAGAAGAACTAAGAAGATCAACAGGAAATAGAAGGTGAAAACGATACAGTAAATCAACTAGACCTAACAGACATCTGTAGAACTTCAACCAGCAACAGCAGAATGCACATTCTTTTTGAGGCCACATAGAACATTTTCCAGGACAGACCATCTACTAGGCAATAAAACAAGCCTCAATAAATGTAAAAGGATTGAAATCATGTGAAATATGTTTTCTGACAATGGAATGAAATTAAAAATAAATTTTAAAAAATTTTGGAAATTCACAATGTAGAAATTAAACAAGATGCTACTAAATAACAATGGGTCAGAGAAGAAATCACAATTGAAATTAAAAACTACCTTGAAACAGATGAAGATAAAAAATGAAAACATAAAATACCAAAATTTATGGGATACAGTGAAAGTAGTGCTTTGAAAGAAATTTATAGTTATAAATGCCTATACTAAAAAAGAATAAAGATCTAAAATCAATATCCTAATCTTCCACCTTAAGACACTGCAAATTGAAGGGCAAAGGAAAGCCAAAGCAAGAAGGAAAAAAAAAAAAACTATAAAGAGCAGAAATTAATGAAACAGAGTAAAAAATAATAGAGAAAATCAACCTACCCAAAATAGGTTCTGTTAAAAGGTAAACTGAAACACATTAAAATTTTCAAGAGTTTATTTGAGCACGCACCAATTAGAATTGGGCAGTGCCAAACCAAAGGCAGTTAGGAGTCCTCTAATGACAGGAGCTAGGGGCAAAGTTTTTAAAGAGAAGATGCTGAAGAAAATCAAAGCAATTACAGGACTGGTTATAGCTTCAGCAGTTGCCTTATTTGGGAGAACCTAGTTGGCTTTTTGTGATTGGTTGTTCTCAAGTTTCACTTTCTTGGATTCAAGTGCATTGACTAAGGCTTAAGTTCTTGTTTGCTTACATAAGCTGCTAAGACAGGCTTCCTTATTTAAGTATTGTTAACAGTTCTTTGAAACAATACTGAAACCTTTAGCTAGATTGATCAAGAAAAAGAGAGAATACTCAAATTACTAAAATCAGGAATGGAAGAGGGGACACTACTACTGCCTTATAGAAATAAAAAGAATCATAAAAAAATACTATGAACAATTGAATACCAATAAACTAGATAACCTAGATGAAATGGACAAATTCCTGGAAACATACCAACTACCAAAACTGATTCAAGAAAAAATAGAAAATCTAAATAGACCTAAAACAAGAATAGAGACTGAATTAGTAATCAAAAAATGTACTCCAAAGAAATGTCTAAGCCCAAATGGCTTGACTGGTGAAATCTATTACCAAATGTTTAAATAATTAACAGCAATCCTTCACAATTTCTTCCAAAAAGAGAGAGGAACACTTCCTAATTCATTCACTACCTCAAAACCACACAAAATCATCATGAGAGTAAAGAACTACAGACCAATGTGTCTTAAGAATGTAGATGCAACAATCCTCAACAAAATACCAGCAAACCAAATCTAGCAACATGTAAATAGTACTATACAACATGATCAAGTGAGATTTACCCAGAAAATTCAAGATTAATATCATATCTGAAAATCAAATAATGTAATATCAATAGAATAATGGACAAAAATCCCATGATGATCTCAATAGATGCAGAAAAAGCACGTCACAAAATCTAACACCTTTTTGTGATTAAAAAAATTCAACAATCTAGGAATAGAAGGTAAATTCCTCAACCTGATAAAGGCTATGTGCAAAAAATCCACAGCTAACATCATACTTGATGGTGAAAGCCTGAACACTTTCCCTCTAAGATCAGGAACAAGACAAAGATGTCTGCTCTCACTATCTCTATTCGTATTTAACTAGAGATTCCAGACAGGTCAAGAAAAAGAAATAAAATTCATCTATAGTGGAAAGGAAGAAGCAAAACTACCTCTATTTGCAAATGATATGGACTTGTATATAGAAAATCCTAAGGAATCCACCAAAATACTATTAAAATTAATGAACAAGTTTAATAGGCTGCAGCATACAAGATCAAAATATTAAAAAATTGTTCATACATTTCAATAAACAATCTGAAAAGAAAATTAACAAAGGAATTCCATTTACAATAGCATTAAAAACAATAAAATGTTTAAGAATAAGTTTAACAAAAGACATATAAAACTTGTACTCTGAAAACTATAAAAACTGTTGAAAGAAATTAAAGACCTACACAAATGTGAAGACAGCCATGTACACTAACTGGAAGACTTAACATTGTTAATTGTCATCAAAATTAAAAATCTTTGTGCTTCAAAAAACATAATCAAAAACTTGAAAAGACATCCCACAGAATGCAAGAAAATATTTCCATATCATATATCTCATAAGAGACTTGTATCCAGAATATATAAAGAACTCTTACAACTCAATAATAAAATGATAAATAACCCAATTTAAAAATGGGCAAAGGATCTGAGTAGATATTTTTCTAAGGAAGATAGATATTCATGTGGTCAAGAAACAGATGGAAAGGTGTTCAACGTCACTACCCATTAGGGAAATACAAATTCAAACTATAATGAGATAGCACTTCAAGCCCATAAGGATATACTTAAAAAGACAGATAAAAACAAGCATTGGAGAGATGTGGAGAAATGTGAACCCCTGTACATTGCTTATGGTAATGTAAAATTATGCAGCTGCTTTTTAGGACTTTGGAAGCTCCTCAAAATGTTAAAATTAGAGTTACCATATGATCCAGCAGTTCTAATTCTAGAAATATACCTAAGAGAATCCAAAACATCTGTCCACGAAAACTTGAATATGAATGTTAACAGCAGCATTACTCATAATAGTCAAAAAGTAAAAACATATCAAATGTCCATCATTTTGATGAATGGATAAAGATGTAGTACATCTCTACAATGAAATATTATTCTGCAATATAAAGGACTTAAGAACTGATACATGATAAAACATGGATGAACCTTGAAAACATTATGCTAAGTGAAAGAAACCAGCCATAAAAGACCACATATTATATAATTCCATTTATATGAATAAGAATAGAATAGAAAGTCTATAGAAAAACAGAAATCACACTGGTGGTTGCTCAGGGGTAGGGGAAGATGAGGAGGTTGAAGGAAAATGGGGAGTGACTGCTAATGGGTACAGGGTTTCTTTCTGAGGTGATGAAAATGTTCTGAAATTAGATGTTGATGACTGCACAACTCTGTGAACATACTAAAAATCATTGACTTGTACACTTTAAATTATATACTATGTGAATTGTATTGCAACACAGCTATTTAAAAAAAACTCAAATTCCCTATGAGAAAATTTTCAGAACACTCCTGAAAGCCCCAAAGTAGACTCAAAGAAATAGAAAAACATCTCTTTTCATAAATAAGACCAATCAAATTAAAAAGGATGTCAGTCAGTTCTCCTCCATGTTAATGTATAAATTTAACAATACCAATGAAAATACCAAGTTAATTCTAAGCGATATATGAAAAGGGAGGTAAGCAAGAATACCTATGAACACTAAAAAAGGAGAGCAATGAAACTAACCCTACTAGATAATACAACAAAAGCTTTTAATTAAAACAGAGGTAGTAGTGTACATATTGGTAAAATTGGTCTGTTGTCAGGTCAACAAATGAAATAGAAATATACCCAACAACAAATGGAAATTAGAAATGCGTCTAAACACAAATGCAAATTAGTACATAAAAATTGGAGAAAAAAGTTAAATGAAAGCTGAAGAAAATTTTTCAGTCACTGTGTGTAAACAAATCTTTTTAATAAATAAAGATGTGACTACAGATAGCCATTATGAAAAAAGATAAAATTGAAGAACCATATATTAGAATAAACTCTAAATGGAATAGAGCGCAAAAGAGAGGGACTACAATCATATAATTACTTGAAGAAAATGTGAGAGAATTTATAATCTCAGAACAAGAAAAGCATTTCTCACTGATTCTAAAGTTCAAAATTCAACTACATTTTTTTTTAAATGCTATACAAAACACACAATAAACAAAGTCAAAAGCCAAGTGAAAAACTAGGAGAAAAATATTTATACCACAAAGAACTACTCTCCCTAATATATGTAAAAGAATTGTTAAAACTTAAGAAAAAGACCAAAAATACAATAGAAAAATGTGCAAAAGACATGGACAACTCATAGAAAATAAAAGAATACTACCTTAAACATATAGAAAAAATGTTCAAATTTATTCATAATAAAAAGTGTAAATTAAAAGTACACTCAAAAATATAAAAGCTTGACAATATAATTTTATTTATGAGGTTGTGGGAAAATAACCACTCTCATATAGCACTGGTAAAACTGGAAAATGATATAAACGCTATAGAGGGCAATGCAAAACCAAAATCACCTATGTCTTTACACTTGACCCAGCAATCATACTTCTAGGATTCTTTTGCAAAGATACACCTCCATCAAAACTAAACTAAACAATAATATATGCCAAAGTTACTCACTGCAGCATCATTTGCCATACCAAAATACTGGGAACAACTCAAATATCCATCAGAGAACTGACTGAATAAACAATGGATTATCCACATACACAATGGGGTTATACAGATATAAAAAGAATAAAAATCCCATGAACTGACAAAGAGTGATTTCCAAGATATATTAGATATATTGTTAAAGGGGAAAAAGAGGTACAAAGTAATGTATATAGAATACTATCCTCTGAATAAGAAAGGTAAAGTGAGACTGTATCTAAGCACTTGCTAATATTTATTAGCACTTGCTAATATTTATACAATGAAAAAGACATACACCAGAAACTAATGAAAACAATTATCTATGAAGGTAAGAGGAAATGGCATGCAGAGCATTGACATATAGCTGCCAGACTTCACTGGGTATTCCTTTTTATATAGTTCTGACTTTTGAATCACATAAATGTTTTAAATATTCAAAAAACAAAATAGTACATGCAAACTTAAATGTTTTATTTAAAAAAATACATGTACATTAACTTGGCAATTTTTTGAGATAGGGTTAAGGTCTTTTGAGTGTGAGTCTATTGATTAGAATTTACCATGGCTTTCTTATGTAAACCATACTCACAATACATTGTCTCATAAATCCAGTTACTCTTTTGGTCAAGTGAAATTAGACATTAAAGAAAATTGCAAAATACTCTGTGAACAGTATCCTTCTAGTTGTTTTCCATATAGATTATAATTTTTTTTCAGAGCTTTACAGAAGTCTCACTCACATGTTTTATCAGCAATTATTTTAGTAACTTGCATTAAATCTAATTTTCATAGAAGGAAACTGGCAGTCTGACTCTAGAGCCCATAATCATAACCAATGTAAAATAAATGAGACTTATTTATAAGGCCATGCCAGATAACTGGTAAGACCAGCTTTGAGATTCTTCTTAGACACATTCTCAGGCACAGAAGTTTGAACACATTATCACCCACGTAGTACACATGTTCACTGGAAGGGGGGACGGAGGGAAGGCCCTGTCCAGAAATTTCTCCTCTGCTCGCCTCTATATAGTGTTTTTATTGAAATACATTTCTTGATAAGCCTTCCTAATTCTTATAATTTCAAATTTACCCCCCACTCTCTTGCCTATCAAAACACATGCATTTGCTCTTTCCCCCTTCCCAACTTTATTGAGGCATAATTGACAAATGAAATTGCATATATTTAAGGTGTACAATATACTGATTTGACATATGTATTCACTGTGAAATGATTACCACAATCAAGTTAATTAGCACATCTATCACCTCACATAGTTACCACTGTGTGCATGTGTGTGGTGAGATTCTCTCCGTAAGCAAATTCCAAGTATACAATACAGTATTATTAGCTAAAATCACTATGCTGTACATTAAATTCCCAGAACTTATTCATCTTACACAGGCATACATTGGGGATATTCTGGGTTCAGTTCAAAACATTACAATAGAGGGAAGAGGGGGAAGATGGCGGAAGAGTAAGACGCGGAGATCACCTTCCTCCCAACAGATACATCAGAAATACAACTACACGTGGAACAACTCCTACAGAACACCCACTGAACGCTGGCAGAAGACCTCAGACCTCCCAAAAGGCAAGAAACTCCCCACGTACCTGGGTAGGCCAAAAGAAAAAAGAATAAACAGAGACAAAAGAATAGGAAAGGGACCTGCACCAGTGGGAGGGAGCTGTGAAGGAGGAAAGGTTTCCACACACTAGGAAGCCCCTTCAGGGGCAGAGACTGCGGGTGGTGGAGTGGGGAAGCTTCGGAGCCACGGAGGAGAGCACAGCAAAAGGGGTGCAGAGGGCAAAGCGGAGAGATTCCCGCACAGAGGATCGGTGCCGACTGGCACTCACTAGCCCGAGAGGCTTGTCTGCTCACCCGCCGGGGCAGGCGGGGCTGGGAGCTGAGGCTAGGGCTTGGCTAGGACTGGCGGCGTGAACACAGCCTGAAGGGGTTACTGCACCACGGCTAGCTGGGAGGGAGTCCGGGGAAAAGTCTGGACCTGCCAAAGAGGCAAGAGACTTTTTCTTCCCTCTTTGCTTCCTGGTGTGCGAGGAGAGGGGATTAAGAGCGCTGCTTAAAGGAGCTCCAGAGACGGGCGCGAGCCGTGGCTAGTAGCACAGACCCCAGAGACGGGCATGAGAGACGCTAAGGCTGCGGCTGCCGCCACCAAGAAGCCTGTGTGCGAGCGCAGGTCACTATCCACACCTCCCTTCCGGGGAGCCTGTGCAGCCCGCCACTGACAGGGTCCCGGGATTCAGGGACAACTTCCCGGGAGAAAGCACGGCGCACCTCAGGCTGGTGCCACGTCCCGACGGCCTCTGCCACCTCAGGCTCGCCCCGCATCGTGCCCCTCCCTCCCCCCGGCCTGAGAGAGCCAAAGCCCCCGAATCAGCGGCTCCTTTAACCCTGTCCTGTCTGAGCGAAGAACAGACGCCCTCCGGCGACCTACACGCATAAGCGGGGCCAAATCCAAAGCTGAACCCCGGGAGCTGTGCGAACAAAGAGAAAGGGAAATCTCTCCCAGCAGCCTCAGGAGCAGTGGATTGAATCTCTACAATCAACCTGATGTACCCTGCATCTGTGGAATACCTGAATAGACAACGAATCATCCCAAATTCAGGAGGTGGACTTTGAGAGCAAGATTTATTATTTTTTCCCCTTTTCCTGTTTTTGTGACTGTGTATGCGTATGCTTCTGTGTGAGATTTTGTCTGTATAGCTTTGCTTTCACCATTTTTCCTAGGGGTCTATCTGTCCATTTTTTCTTTTGTTTTTTTACTTAAAAAATTTTTTTTTCTTCATCAATTATTTTTTATTTTAATAACTTTATTTTATTTAATCTTAGTTTATTTTATTTTATTTTATCCTCTTTCTTTCTTTCTACTTTTTCTCCCTTTTATTCTGAGCCATGTGGATGAAAGGCTCTTGGTGCTGCAGCCAGGAGTCAGTGCTGTGCCCCTGAGGTGGGAGAGCCAAGTTCAGGTCACTGGTCCACAAGACACCTCCCAGCTCCACGTAATATCAAATGGTGAAAATCTCCCAGAGATCTCCATCTCAACACCAACACCCAGCTTCACTCAACGACCAGCAAGTTACAGTGCTGGACACCCTATGCCAAACAACTAGCAAAACAGGAACACAACCCCACCCATTAGCAGAGAGGCTGCCTAAAATCATAATAAGTCCACAGACACCCCAAAACACACCACCAGACGTGGACCTCCCCACCAGAAAGACAAGATCCAGCCTCATCCACCACAACACAGGCACTAGTCCCCTCCACCAGGAAGCCTACACAACCCACTAAAACAACTTTAGCCACTGGGGAAAGACACCAAAAACAACAGGAACTACGAACCTGCAGCCTGCAAAAAGGAGACCCCAAACTCAGTAAGATAAGCAAAATGAGAAGACAGAAAAACACACAGCAGATGAAGGAGCAAGATAAAAACCCACCAGACCTAACAAATGAAGAGGAAATAGGCAGTCTACCTGAAAAAGAATTCAGAATAATGATAGTAAAGATGATCCAAAATCTTGGAAATGGAATAGAGAAAATGCAAGAAACATTTAACGGGGACCTAGAAGAACTAAAGATGAAACGAGCAATGATGAACAACACAATAAATGAAATTAAAACTACTCTAGAAGGGATCAATAGCAGAATAACTGAGGCAGAAGAACGGATAAGTGACCTGGAAGATAAAATAATGGAAATAACTACTGCAGAGCAGAATAAAGAAAAAAGAATGAAAAGAACTGAGGACAGTCTCAGAGACCTCTGGGACAACATTAAACGCACCAACATTCGAATTATAGGGGTTCCAGAAGAAGAAGAGAAAAAGAAAGGAACTGAGAAAACATTTGAAGAGATTATAGTTGAAAACTTCCCTAATATGGGAAAGGAAATAATTAATCAACTCCAGGAAGCACAGAGAGTCCCATACAGGATAAATCAAAGGAGAAACACGCCAAAAAACATATTAATCAGGCTATCAAAAATTAAACACAAAGAAAATATGTTAAAAGCAGCAAGGAAAAAACAACAAATAACACACAAGGGAATCACATAAGGTTAAGAGCTGATCTTTCAGCAAAAACTCTGCAAGCCAGAAGGGACTGGCAGGACATATTTAAAGTGATGAAGGAGACAAACCTACAATCAAGATTACTCTACCCAGCAAGGATCTCATTCAGATTTGATGGAGAAATTAAAACCTTTACAGACAAGCAAAAGCTGAGAGAGTTCAGCACCACCAAACCAGCTTTACAACAAATGCTAAAGGATCTTCTCTAGGCAAGAAACACAAGAGAAGGAAAAGACCTACAATAACAAACCCAAAACAATTAAGAAAATGGGAATAGGAACATACATATTGATAATTACCTTAAATGTAAATGGATTAAATGCTCCCACCAAACACAGACTGGCTGAATGGATACAAAAACAAGACCCATATATATGCTGTCTACTAGAGACGCACTTCAGACCTAGGGACACATACAGACTGAAAGTGAGGGGATGGAAAAAGATATTCCATGCAAATGGGAACCAAAAGAAAGCTGGAGTAGCAATTCTCACATCAGACAAAATAGACTTTAAAATAAAGACTATTACAAGAGACAAAGAAGGACACTACATAATGATCAAAGGATCGATCCAAGAAGAAGATATAACAATTGTAAATATTTATGCACCCAATATAGGAGCACCTCAATACATAAGGCAAATACTAACAGCCATAAAAGGAGAAATCAACAGTAACACATTCATAGTAGGGGATTTTAACACCCCACTTTCACCAATGGACAGATCATCCAAAATGAAAATAAATAAGGAAACACAAGCTTTAAATGATACATTAAACAAGATGGACTTAATTGATATTTATAGGACATTCCATTCAAAAGCAACAGAATACACATTTTTCTCAAGTGCTCATGGAACATTCTCCAGGATAGATCATATCTTGGGCCACAAATCAAGCCTTGGTAAATTTAAGAAAATTGAAATTGTATCAAGTATCTTTTCCGACCACAACGCTATGAGATTAGATATCAATTACAGAAAAAGATCTGTAAAAAATACAAACACGTGGAGGCTAAACAATTCACTACTTAATAACGAAGTGATCACTGAAGAAATCAAAGAGGAAATCAAAAAATACCTAGAGACAAATGACAGTGGAGACACGACAACCCAAACCCTATAGGATGCAGCAAAAGCAGTTCTAAGAGGGAAGTTTATAGCAATACAATCCTACCTTAAGAAACAGGAAACATCTCGAATAAACAATCTAACCTTGCACCTAAAGCAATTAGAGAAAGAAGAACAAAAAAACCCCAAAGTTAGTAGAAGGAAAGAAATCATAAAGATCAGATCAGAAATAAATGAAAAAGAAATGAAGGAAACAATAGCAAAGATCAACAAAACTAAAAGCTGGTTCTTTGAGAAGATAAACAAAATTGATAAACCATTAGCCAGACTCATCAAAAGGGAGAAGACTCAAATCAATAGATTTAAAAATGAAAAAGGAGAAGTAACAACTGACATTGCAGAAATACAAAATCATGAGAGATTACTACAAGCAACTATATGCCAATAAAATGGACAACCTGGAAGAAATGGACAAATTCTTAGAAATGGACAACCTGCCAAGACTGAATCAGGAAGAAACAGAAAATATGAACAGACCAATCACAAGCACTGAAATTGAAACTGTGATTAAAAATCTTCCAACAAACAAAAGCCCAGGACCAGATGGCTTCACAGGTGAATTCCATCAAACATTTAGAGAAGAGCTAACACCTATCCTTCTCAAACTCTTCCAAAATATAGCAGAGGGAGGAACACTCCTAAACTCATTCTCCAAGGCCACCATCACCCTGATACCAAAACCAGACAAGGATGTCACAAAGGAAGAAAACTACAGGCCAATATCACTGATGAACATAGATGCAAAAATCCTCAACAAAATACTAGCAAACAGAATCCAACAGCACATTAAAAGGATCATACACCATGATCAAGTGGGGTTTATTCCAGGAATGCAAGGATTCTTCAATATACGCAAATCTATCAATGTGATAAACCATATTAACAAATTGAAGGAGAAAAACCATGTGGTCATCTCAATAGATGCAGAAAAAACTTTTGACAAAATTCAACACCCATTTATCATAAAAACCCTCCAGAAAGTAGGCAGAGAGGGAAATTTCCTCAACATAATAAAGGCCATATATGACAAACCCACAGCCAACATCATCCTCAATGGTGAAAAACTGAAAGCATTTCCACTAAGATCAGGAAAAAGACAAGGTTGCCCACTCTCACCACTCTTATTCAACATAGTTTTGGAAGTTTTAGCCACAGCAATCAGAGAAGAAAAGGAAATAAAAGTAATCCAAATCGGAAAAGAAGAAGTAAAGCTGTCACTGTTTGCAGATGACATGATACTATATATAGAGAGAGAATCCTAAAGATGCTACCAGAGATCTACTAGAGCTAATCAATGAATTTGGTAAAGTAGCAGGATACAAATTTAATGCACAGAAATCTCTTGCATTCCTATACACTAATGATGAAAAATCTGAAAGTGAAATCAAGAAAACACTCCCATTTACCACTGTAACAAAAAGAATAAAATATCTAGGAATAAACCTACCTAAGGAGACAAAAGATCTGTATGCAGAAAATTATAAGACACTGATGAAAGAAATTAAAGATGATAGAAATAGATGCAGAGATATACCATGTTCTTGGATGGGAAGAATCAACATTGTGAAAATGACTCTACTACCCAAAGCAATCTACAGATTCAATGCAATCCCTATCAAACTACCACTGGCATTTTTCACAGAACTAGAACAAAAAATTTCACAATTTGTATGGAAACACAAAAGACCCCGAATAGCCTGAGCAATATTGAGAAAGAACAACGGAGCTGGAGGAATCACACTCTCTGACTTCAGACTATACTACAAAGCTACAGTAATCAAGACAGTATGGTACTGGCACAAAAACAGAAATATTGATCAATGGAACCTGACAGAAAGCCCAGAGATACCCACGCACATATGGTCACCTTATCTTTGATAAAGGAGGCAGGAATGTACAGTGGAGAAAGGACAGCCTCTTCAGTAAGTGGTGCTGGGAAAACTGGACAGCTACATGTAAATGTATGAGATTAGAACATTCCCTAATACCATACACAAAAATAAGCTCAAAATAGATTAAAGATCTAAATGTAAGGCCAGAAACTATCAAACTCTTAGAGGAAAACACAGGCAGAACACTCTATGACATAAATCACAGCAAGATCCTTTTTGACCCACCTCCTAGAGAAATGGAAATAAAAACAAAAATAAACAAATGGGACCTAATGAAACTTCAAAGCTTTTGCACAGCAAAGGAAACCATAAACAAGACCAAAGGACAACCCTAAGAATGGGAGAAAATATTTGCAAATGAAGCAACTGACAAAGGATTAATCTCCAAAATTTACAAGCAGCTCATGCAGCTCAATAACCAAAAACCAAACAGCCCAATCCAAAAATGAGCAGAAGACCTAAATAGACATTTCTCCAAAGAAGATATACAGACTGCCAACAAACACATGAAACAATGCTCAACATCATTAATCATTAGAGAAATGCAAACCAAAACTACAATGAGATATCATCTCACACCAGTCAGAATGGCCATCATCAAAAAATCTAGAAACAATAAATGCTGGAGAGGGTGTGGAGAAAAGGGAACACTCTTGCACTGCTGGTGGGAATGTGAATTGGTACAGCCACTATGGAGAACAGTATGGAGGTTCCTTAAAAAACTACAAATAGAGCTACCATATGACCCAGCAATCCCACTACTGGGTATATACCCTGAGAAAACCATAATTCAAAAAGAGTCATGTACCAAAATATTCATTGCAGCTCTACTTACAATAGCCAGGGCATGGAAGCAACCTAAGTGTCCATCAACAGATGAATGGATAAAGAAGATGTGGCACATATATACAATGGAATATTACTCAGCCATAAAAAGAAACGAAATTGAGTTATTTGTAGTGAGGTGGATGGACCAAGAGTCTGTCATACAGAGTGAAGTAAGTCAGAAAGAGAAAGACAAATACCATATGCTAACACATATATATGAAATCTAAAAAAAAAAATGTCATGAAGAACCTAGGGGTAAGACAGGAATAAAGACACAGACCTACTAGAGAATGGACTTGAGGATATGGGGTGGGGGAAGGGTAAGCTGTGACAAAGTGAGAGAGTGGCATGGACATATATACACTACCAAATGTAAAATAGCCAGTGGGAAGCAGCCACATAGCACAGGGAGATCAACTCTGTGCTTTGTGACTACCTAGAGGGGTGGGATAGGAGGGTGGAAGGGAGGGAGACACAAGACGGAAGAGATATGGGAACATATGTATATGTATAACTGATTCACTTTGTTATAAAGCAGAAACTAACACAGCATTGTAAAGCAATTATACTTCAATAAAGATGTAAAAAAACAAAACAAAACAACAAAAAAAACCATTACAATAAAGCAATTATCATAATAAAGTGAGCCACACAAGTTTTTTGGTTTCCCAGTGCATATAAAAGTTATGTTTTGGTTTAACAGTGCATATAAAAGTAGTCTCTTAAGTATGCAATAGTATTATGTCTAAAAAAACCATGCACACATCTTAATCTAAAAATAATGCTGTAAGGGAATTCCCTGGCGGTCCAGTGGTTGGGACTCCATGCTCTCACTGCTGAGGGCCGGGGTTCGCTCCCTGGTGGGGGAACTAAGATCCCACAAGCCGCAAGGTAAGATCCCTCAAGCCGCAAGGCACAGCCAAAAATAAATAAATAAAAATAAAATTTTTAGTTATAAAAAATAAAAATAATGATGTTCGAAAAATGGCACCAAAAGACTTGTTTAATGTGGGGTTACTACAAAACTTCAATTTCTAAAAAACAGATGCAGTATCTACAAAGCACAATGAAGCAGAGCAAAGTGCAATAAAACGAGGAGGTATGCCTTTAACTGAAAGTTTGTACCCTTTGACCAACACCTCCCCATGTCCCCCATACCCCAGCCCCTGGCAACCACCATTCCCCTTTGTTTCTGAGTTCAACTTTTCCGATTCTCCATTAGCGAGACCATACAAAATTTTTCTTTCTCTGTCTGGCTTATTACACTTAGTACAACACCCTCCACGTTAATCCATGTTGTCACAAATAGCAAGGTTTCCTTGTTTTTTATGGCTGAATGATATTCCATTGTATACATAGTTATAAAATCCTATTTTAAGCTAATAACAACTTAACTTCGATGCTATACAAAAACTCTATGCTTTTACTTCTCCATCCCCTCATATTTTATGCCTTTAATATTACAATTTACATTTTATCTTATGTATCTATTAACAAATTATTGTAATTATAGTTATTTTCAATGTTTGTCTTTAACTTTTATATAAAAGTGATTTGCATACCACCATTACATTCAGAATTCTGAATCTGATTATAAATTTACCTTTACCAGTGAGTTTTACACATTCATATGTTTTTACACTGTTAATTAGCATCCTTTCATTTCAGCTTGAAGAACTCCTTTTAACATTTATTATAATGCACGTTCAGTGGTGATGAATTTCCTCACCTTTTGTTTGTTTGGGAAAGTCTTTATCTTACCTTCATTTCTGAAGGACAGAACTACTTGGTATAGCATTCTTAGTTGGCAGTTTTCTTCTTTAAATATTTTCAATATATCATACCATTCTCTCTGGAAAGTTTTTGCTAAGAAATCCACTAATGGCCTTTAGAGGTTTCCTTGTACATGACAAGAGTCTTTTCTCTTGTTGCTTTCAAAATTCTGATTCTCGGATTTTTGACAGTTTGTTGTGTCTAGGTGAAGTCATTTTGGGGTTGTACCTGTTTGGGGTCCTTTTAGCTTCATGTCCATATCTCTCGCCATATTTGGCATGTTTTTAGCCATTATTTCTTTAAATAGACTGTCTGCCATTTTCTCTCTCTCTTCTCCATCTTGGACTTCAATAATGTATATGACGGCATCCCGTAAGTCTTGCAGGGTTTTTTCACTCTTCATTCTTTCCATCCCCCCAACCCCCACCCCCCCTCCTCTGGATGCATAATTTCAAATGACCTATCTTTGAGTTCACTGATTCCTTCTTCTGCTTGATCAAGTCTGCTTTTGAAGCTCTCTATTGAATTTTACAGATCACTCATTGTATTCTTCAGCTCTGGGATTTCTGGGTTTTAGGGGGCTTGGGGGGCTTTTTAAAAACGGTTTCTGTTTCTTTGTTGAACTTCTCATTATGTTCATGTATTGTTTTATTTTGTTCTGTTGCCTATCTGTGTTTTCTTGTAGTAACTGAACTTCATTAAAAGGATTAGTCTGAATTCTTGGTCAGTCAGTTCATAGATCTCTATTTCTTTAAGTTTGGTTATTGGAGCTTTATTAGTTTCTTTGGTGGTGTCATGTTTCCCTGATTCTTCATTATTCTTGCATTCTGGTGTTGGTGTCTGTGCATTTGAGGAAGCAGTCTCCTCTTCCAATCCTCACATTTGCTCTGGCAGAGAAAGACCTTCACTAGTCAGGCTAGCTTGGGGCTCTAGAAAGGGCCAGCTGCTAGAGTCCATAGGAGGGCAGGCAGGGCCTCTGGTTGGGTGGGGCCACTGGCTCAGCTCTGCATTCAGGCAGGACCACTGCCTGAGCTGCCTGGTCAGGTGGAACTGCTAGCTGGGGTCCATGGATAGGCATGACCACTGGCTGAGCTCTGAGGTTGGGTAGGGCTGCTGCTTGGGTTCTCTGGTCAGGCAGGAACAAACTGTACTCCCTGGCTGGTTGGTGCTATTAGCTGGATTCCATGTTCAGGTGTAGACAGAGACTGTGCTCCACAGTTGGGTGTGCCCACAGGATGAACTCTGTGTTCATGCAGGACTCCAGGCTATGTTCCACAGTCAGGGTCCCTGGTCAGGCAAGACTGCAAGCAAGCTCTGCAGTCTGGTGGGGCTGCTGGCTTGGCTCTCTTTTTTTTTTTTTTTTAATTAAAAGGTTTTTATTATGACCTTTATTAAGAGCTCATAAATCACATTCTTAATCTGGCTCTGTTACTACTTTTTCCCTCCACAAATTCTCCCAAAATTATAAAAAATAAAAATGTATAAATATACATTGAGGATTATGCACAGGCCACTAGCCAGGGATGCCAGCTGGGCAGAACTGCTCACCCTGCTTCCTGGCCAGATGGGGACATCATTCTGATGCCACAGTGAGTGGAATCGCTTACTGGCCTCTCTGATTGGGTGAGGTGGCCAGGAGAGATGCAGAGCCACTGCCATGATCCACACACTGGTCACTGTGAGCCCCGCCCACTTTTTTGTTACTAGCTGACCCTTGGTGGTCCAGCCTTGTCAATTCTCCCAGGGTTCTCCATGAGGCGAGACAGAAGTGACCTTCCCAGGGAATACTCCATAATGCTGAGGAAACTGGATGACTACCTTGACTCTCTTCACCCCACTGGAGAAACTGGATGCCTCAGTGTGGCACTGTGCTTGCTTGAAGGAGGGGCAACAGAGTCAAAGTGAAACCACTGTTCTTAGTGTTCTAATGTGGCCTCTCTCAGTTTTTGTGCTCTAAGAGAGTGTTTTAACCTCACCACCAGGTTCTGGGATTTTCAGAAAGGCATTCTTGACTATGAATAGTTGCTAATCTGTATTTTTGATGAGGACTAGAGCCAGGGATCTCCTATACCACCATCTTGCTTACACCAGTCCCTACATCTGCTCTTAATTGCAAAATTAAGTATTTATTTCCAGTCAGGTTCTTCCCAGAGAATATGATCTCAAACTTTATTTTACTCAATTCTTATCAAAAATATTTGTTATAAGAAATAACATTTATAAAAGATTACCTAATGTAGACAAACTTTTAAAATTCCTAATTGCATTTACTATAAATATTTTATCAAGAATCTAAGTCCCATAGTATCTTTATAAGACATTTCTCTTAGGCAATAAAATGCAATGCTTCTCCTAAATTTTTTTGTTTTTTATCTTATGAATATTGAGACTAACAAAGCTTCCCTCTTTGCTACAGCTGCTAGACAGCCCAGAACCAATGTTGGGCACAACAACTGTACATGACTTAATGGTGTTCTTGTTTATGTACCAACATTTGCTTGAGTTTTACATTATGATCTTATCTTTAATTTCCAGATATCTCATTGTCCTTTGCTGTGTTCTTACGTCACCTCAAATACTTTTTGAAAGAAAGTTGGAGAAAAAAGACAAGTAGGCAAGTAGATTGAAAAGGTCACTAGAACATTTAGCTTATTACTTTACAACAATTCTTCTTACTTCTTCTCTACTCCCACCAGTACTACCCTAGTCAAGGGAAGCAGGCAAGATATTCCCTTAGGGTATCTTTGATGCTCAGGATTCTTATAGGTATTTTCTCCCCATTTTCACAAATATAATAATGAAGAAAGCAGAACTTACCAGATAAACAATATGCAGATCATTTTCTAAAACAAAGCCCTTCATTGCTCTTTGGAGGTCAGCAAAAATATCTAAAGTATCAACTGGAGAAAGTGAAGAAGAAAGAGTTGCCGAACCAAGATGTGTTGGATGATACACACTTCCTGATTTGGGATTGGGGGTGGAGAAATAAAGGACCAAATGTTAAAAATAAAATAAAACAAATGCTGTCTTTTGGCATTCTATAATTAACATTTTAAGGCTCTGATAAATTTTACAAACAGAATCCAATGCATGGATATTTATTAGCAGGCTCTATGCTAATTGTCTGATGTTGCTGAACACAGCACTGATTTACTAAAAATGAGTTGAAAAGTCAGTTTCCTTTTATACTGCTGAAAAAGTCAATTTCCTTTTACTAAGCAGTCTTAGATACTCTAAATCACTAAAGGTGAAAAAGTGAGTAAGCTGCAATTAAGAATAATTTACCTTCTGTTCCATCACTAGCTTCAGTAATCTGGATGAATTCATTTTCTAGTAGCCACATTACACAGGCCTCAATTGCTCCAAGTTGAACAGAATCTTTATTTTTCTGAATTCCCTGCTTCCCTTCTTTCATACTTGCAGCCAAAAATGTGCAAGAAGCATAAGTTTGTATGTCCTGTGATGTACTTGCCACGCCACCAACTATTATCTGAGACAAGAGGTTTGAAATATTCTGTAACTTTTTAATAAGACACATAGGTCCTCAAAATATAAAAGAAATAACTTTGTTCCCTTAAAATATTATCAGCATCTTAATGTAGAGACTCTTTATTAACTCTTCCACCATCATTCATTACAAAGGTAGATAACACCTACTGACAACATGAAAAGTTTTCCTTAAAAGTAGATATAGCATGTTCTCATAAATGAAAATAAATGAATCATTATCTATCTGAAATGTGGGAATTAACAACATAATTAAATAATATAGATCTATAAGTATATAACATATATAATATAAAGGGGGTGTTGATGGTTCATGGCCATGAACCAAATCAATTCTTCTCATCCTTCCTTTTTTAAATATGTGGGCATATATGAATGCAAGCATTGAATACTCCCCACCTAGAAGAGGGGTGAGAATCAGTGTAGAAAAAGATGAAAGTAGCATCTTATAGATATCATTTTCCTCAAACTATTCTATTACATATACTAATCTGCCCCTTGTCTTCTGTCATTTAAAGTATACTGGAAACATAACAAATCAGTCTAAACAGAGCTATTTCATTCTTTTTAATGACAGCAAAGCATAGTTTTACCAAGATTTGTTTAGTTTTAATAGTATTTTAGTTGTTTCCAGTTTCTTCTTATTACCAATAGAGCTATAATAAACATTCTTGTATCTTTAATTTGATGAAATTTCACAAATACATCCCTAGGTAAAATTCCTAGATGTGAATCTGCTGGATAAATGTCTTTGTGCATTTTTAAAAAAATTCTTAGTAGGTATGGCCACGTTTCTCTCCAAAAGAGTTTCAGCACTGTATGAGTGCCTACTTTCTACAGTCTTACCTACCCTGTGCTATCAATTACTTTCTTTTTTTTTTTCAAACAGAGCTAAAGGGGAAAAAACGAGAATGAGTACAATACCAGTCCTCCAGCACCAGCAATGAAACCAACAGCAAGGCATGCTGGTATAGGAATAGAAACTTTTTTGGATGAATACATGAAACAGTTAAAAGGGGTTACCTTTGAGGACTCTGAGCAAAAGGCTTTATTTTTCACTTTAGATACTTCCGTCTGTAAAAGTTTGCAACTTCTAATTGTGTATTTGTAATTTAATTTTATTTTAATGTCAACAGGTATTATCTGGATGGAGGAACTATGGTCCATTTTTGTCATCATTTTTTTTTTTTTTTTTTTTCAGTACGCGGGCCGCTCACTGTTGTGGCCTCTCCCGTTGCGGAGCACAGGCTCCGAACGCGCAGGCTCAGCGGCCACGGCTCAGGGGCCCAGCCGCTCCGCGGCATGTGGGATCTTCCCGGACCGGGGCACGAACCCGTGTCCCCTGCATTGGCAGGCGGACTCTCAACCACTGCGCCACCAGGGAAGCCCTGTCATCATTTTTTTAAATTCAGAAAATAATAAAGAACATCTAAAAAATAACCATCTGGCATTTGTGATTTAATACACTGTTTTGAAGTAGATTCGTATGGCACTAGCTGTATTAAACTCCAGGAAATAACTATATAAAGTAGAAGAGGTTCAGACTTGGGAAGGCTATAAATAATCTCATAAAGAAACACAAAACTAAGATTTTTCACATACTAAAGTTCTATCATTGTACTACAGGAACAAAAAAGCAAATGGTGATTTAGTGAACTCTCTCTTACCTCCAGAATAGCTCTTATCATGCTCGAAGTTACTTCTCCTTCTTGTCTTTGCAAACAGCTGCGAACAGGTTTTAGAGATCCCTGAAGTAGAGCGATACCTTTTGATTTCTCAGAGTTTTTACAAATTAAGATACTCTCACCTATAATCAAAAAAAACTATACAGTTGCAGAATCCCAACACGTTTACATAAAATACCTGCTAAAGAGAATTTAAACTGGCTTGTTTAAAAGGAGACAAGAGATAGTGGTTGTTATAGTCATATAATTATCACTAATGTTTTTATTTTCTGAATTTTGGATTGAAGGGGATCAGAATATGCTACACCAAAATATGCCACTTTAGCATAAGGATTATTTTGACCTGAAGCCAATTGGGAAGCAGCAAACATAGAAAGAGCTCTTTGCTTTCTCCTTATTTGCTTAGAAGCAGGACATAAATTTCTCTGTGAAGGTGTTCCCCTTCCTGTCTCTCACAGCAGGAGGACAATTCTTATCACTGGAGACAAAAAGTCAGTATTGAGATGGGTGTGCACAAACCTCACTAAAGAAACCTTAACTTGCATTAAACTCCAGCATATATCTACCTTCCCACAATGTACCACCCCCTAGAAGCCCAAACCCCTTTTCCTTTGTCTTGTCACTTCTCTACAATTCATCAACCTTTGTTAAAAGGGTATATAAGCCCCCAGCATCTAACTGCTTCTTTAGATTTTTATTTTTCTATTAGGGACTCTGTGTATGTAAAAAATTAAATATTAACATCAAGTCAAATATGTATGGCTTTTTTCCTGTTAATCTGTAATTTGTCAGTTTCATTTGCAGGCACTAGGCATAGAACCTAAGAGGGTAGAGGAAAAGTTTTTTCCTTCCCTACAGGATTAACTATTGTTATTGAATAATTAAGTATATAATAGTAATAGATATTTTGAAAACTATAAAGGAAAATGCAGATGCAAATTATTACTGGTTATGAAACTGCATACCAGTCCCTGTGTCCCTGTCCTTTGAAGTAAAAAGCTCCCAGGCCTCCCCTCAGTCTCAAAAGGCTGGCTCAAGAGTTAATGATTAGGAAATGTGAAGGTGTAGAAACAAAGAATAGCTGTTGGGCCAGGAAACTGGTAACAATTTAGACTATAAACCAGCCACAAAGCAGAGTCACCGAACTCTCAGTTCCCTGAAAGATATAGATAAAAGGTCTAACACACGTTCCTAAGTTGTTCTATAGGAAGCAGACCCCCAGATGAAAACTGCTGACTGCAAGCATGTAGACCCCAGACCAGCTGAACCCAGAAAACTGGTGATGCTTGAAACTTCACCTTGATGCCAACCAATCCGAGAATTGTGCAAAAGCTGCTCATGCACCCGGAAGCACCCTCCCTCACACTGACTTTAAAAGCTCTTTGCCTGCACCAAGGTGTTAAGATCGTTTTTAAGGACGCTAGTCCACCATCTTCTCCTTCTCAGTTAGCTGGCTTTTTCGAATAAAGTCACTTTCCTTGACTGAACACCTTGTCACTTGACTTACTGGCCTATCGTGTAATGAGTAGCCAAACCTGAGTTCAGTATCAGTTATACATTATGATAATATAAAATCAAAAATATTAACAGATACCTAGAAATCACATTATAACACTCATTAATTTAAATGCTTTAGGCTATTGAAACAATCAAGTGAACAAAAATATGTGAAAGCACTTATTAATTAAATACATATACAGGACTTCCCTGGTGGCACAATGGATAAGAATCTGCCTGCCAATGCAGGGGACACAGGTTCCATCCCTGGTCTGGGAAGATCCCACATGCCATGGAGCAACTAAGCCCGTACTCCACAACTACTGAACCTTTGCTCTAGAGCCCACGTGCCACAACTACTGAGCTAACGTGCTGCAACTACTGAAGCCCTCATGCCTAGAGCCCATGCTCTACAACAAGAGAAGCCACCGCAACGAGAAGCCTGCGCACTGCAACGAAGAGTAGCCCCCACTCACCGCAACTAGAGAAAGTCCGCATGCAGCAACAAAGACCCAACGCAGCCACCAAAAAAAAAAAAAAAATTAAACCTTAAAAAAAGTCACTAAGAAAAAAAATATACTATTTATACAAACATAAACACTTATTACAACAATTAAAACTAGAGAAAACTATTTTTTTTTCAAAAATGAATCCAATAGTAAGGGAAAGGAGGAAGTAAATAAGATATTCAACAGGCAAAATGAAGGCCATTTGCATTAGAGAAAAACAGAAATAACAGTAGGATTGTGGTGGACTATACTAACCACCCAGGCAGAGAGAAAATACAGATGATGCTTTCTTAACACTGCCAAATTGAGAATCAAGATAGGAAAAATATAAGGAACTATAAACTTGATAACCATTGGTTATTTACCCCAAATATAATTACAAAAACATAGGTGCCATCAGAACAAACAAACAAAAGCCAGGTGAATAAAATATACCACCTGGCTCTTGTGATAACTATAAAACAACCCAGCTTAAAACAAAAAAACTACCTAGAAAATGGATCAACTAGCATTAGCAACAAGGTAAAAAGCCACTTTGAGCAGTGTAAAGCTCTTCCAGGCTTTGATTCTTCAACAAAATAGACAACCCTTTTTCAGGATGAGCAAGATTTATGAAAATGCCCAAAATAATGCCAGTATATATGTCCAGATCCCATTCCCACTTGCCTAGTGAGGCTGTATCCATATTATAATTGAGAAGTCAATTAGAGTCAAATCATTCATAGATTTGATATAGATAGATCTGCAAACTTTTTAACTGCAAGTCACTGTTTTGGCACAAAGCACCATCATCCTACACTGGAAGGTTCCAAAAAATCCAAAGAGAGATTAAAGAGTCATCTAAATAAAACTCCATGAACTATCCAGGAAATATTAATATCATTTATAAAATGCAAAGAAGTTACAAAAATGCTACAAAAAGAATGACCAAGTATTTAAATCTTCATAGTTGATATGAAACCCTTTATTTGCACATTCTCCACTTAAATTCTGAGCAAGCCATATGCCACCTAAAATGGAACATTATGCAAAGTCAAAATCTCAGAAGTTTCCAAGACCTCAGAAACAAAGTTGTTGTGGTATATTTTAGTATTGTTTGAATGTTATCTGATTTAAGGCTTGATATGAGTCCAGGGTGCCAACCTTCCTATTATTCTTCCCCATGAGAAAGATAAGCACAAGCTAAGAACATAGCAAAGCAAATAAAACCTCCTTATCTTTACATCACCTTGAAGACCCTCTGGCCTTGAAAGAAGAGTATCTATGTAAAATGAACTTACACTCCACTCTCCAGAGTTGTGAGTCTACTGAGAAATGAAAATTGGAGGAAGGACAGAAGGAGGCAGTTAGGAATGAGAAGGGAGCATCTTAGCTCTTCCTCCCGCCCTTTTAAAACACATAAATGTAATCTGCATATTTCGTAGATAAAGTAAGAGACAGAAGTAGGATAAACTTCTTTGATGCCTTTAGTAAGAGAAATCCAATGAGCTGGAAGGTTTGTTTAATCAACAAACTTCTTAGGGCTTAGAAGTGAGGCAGACCAGTGGCCCTTCAGGGATTACATACAGACGAATCATTTGCTACTAGGGCTGAGACTAATACTTGCCCCTAATAGCCATTCTCTCATTCTTTCTTTAATAAAACCCCTAAATGTTAGATGAACACAGGGTCACTCAGCTAGATTATATTCACCAGCTTCCCTGTAGTCAGGGAATGTAAACATATGACTTAGTTCTGGCCAATTGTGTGTAAGGAGAAACACTAAGTGCAACTTCTGGGAAGTGTCCTTAAAGGGTAGGATGGGCCCTTTACTTCCTCATCTCTCCTTCCTGATGACTGAAATGCAGATGTGATAACAGAGACTGGAATAGCCATCTTATACCACAAGATAGAAACTATACTGCTGAACACGGAAAAACAAACTAGAAGAAAGTAAGTGTGACAGAGAATGTTCCTCTCGAAGTTCTTTAATGTTAGAAGACTCAACAATTTAGTCATACCCAGAATAATGTAGCAGGCAAGAAATAATATTTGCTGCTATCTTCATATTTAATTCAAACAAGCCTCTTCCCTATTGCTTAAGACAAAAGTTTTGTTTGCATTGCTGGTAATATTGTCATTACTTGTTGATACAAAATAAGAAACTGAAAAAGTGTTTTCAGAGCCAGCACCAATTTAGAAAGAGAAAGAGGGTACATGAAGTTCCTATTCCAAAAGTGTGCGAGTACTTCCCAGCTCTCAGCATCCCTATTTGAACTCTTACAGCAGGCACCTAAACAGAATTAATACCCATATAAATTAATCCCTTCACTAGCACAAAATAGTAGATGATACTGGAAATTAAAAGTCATCTTACAGCTAATGTGATGTCATCTAACATAATACTGAATCATTTCACTGTATATAATACAAAAGAAAATCTTGATTCTACATTACTAGACAATCAATAGTTGATGATATGAAAATTTTAAGTTATAGTCATATAAATATTAAACAAATCCAAAAGGATGACATTAGTGTTTTGGATAACAAAGAAATACAGCATGATAAGAAAAGGGTTGCCATTCAATTTCAGGTAGACTGACACTGTCCTTCAGCAACACTATTACAAAATTCAAACTCACTTACCTACTGTGTCTACTCCTTTCCTGCCAGCACGACCAACCATCTGCTTGTAAGTAAGAATATCTAGAGGTCGACCACTGAAAATAGGAGTCCGAATGATTACACGACGTGCAGGTAAATTCACCCCAGATGAAAGAGTAGAAGTTGCTGCCAAGACCCGAATCTGACCTTGACGGAAGGCTCCTTCAATGATATCCCTCTCCTCAAAAGTAAGACCTAAAAAAAAGAAATTACAATAGCATATATTTATTAACATATAATGAAAATATTGTACTTGATCACTTACAAATGGATCTGAGAATCTGTTACAAGCATGTAAAGATTTTTTTCAAGCTATTGTTATGACTGTAAACAAAGAAGTAATCAAAGTCTACCAATTTAAGAGTATAATCTGCCAACCCTTGTACTGTATACTGTACTTCTATCTCATCTTCTAGACCAGGGGTTGTCAAACTTTATCTGTAAATATTTTAGATTTTGCAGGACAGATGGTCTCTGCTGCAACTACTCAACTCTACCACTGTCACATGAAAGCAGCCGCAAAACAAATGGGCAAGACTGTGTTCCAATAAAACTTTATTTACAAAAACAGCTGGATTTGACCAGCAGACTGTAGTTTGCTGACCCCTGCTCTAGACAAGAACTCCTTGAAGGTAGAGACATGCCTTATGACAGTATCTGCAGGGTCTATCCAACACCATGGTGAGACACATAAATAAATGTCTGAAAAATAAATACATGAGTAAATGAAAAACAGCATACAGAATACACACTTATGTGGCTTATTTTTTATTTTCTTTTATTTTAAAAAAAATCAAAAGGATTGGGATTCTAGTTTGTAAATAAGTTGTGGGTCCACCGGTATTCATTTTACTAGTATGCATTATAAGTTATATACAATGAAAATATTCTTTTATGTGTTTGTGTGTATGGGTATATATATATATATATATATATATATATATATATATTTCAAAAATTTATTTATATATAGCACGATAAAAATTTTAAATAAATTGAAAAGGTTAAGTTCCTAATCATAGAAACTATATATTCTTTTTTTCTTTTTTACATCTTTATTGAAGTATAATTGCTTTACAATGGTGTGTTAGTTTCTGCTTTATAACAAAGTGAATCAGTTATACATATACATATGTTCCCATATCTCTTCCCTCTTGTGTCTTCCTCCCTCCCACCCTCCCTATCCCACCCCTCCAGGCGGTCACAAAGCACCAAGCTGATCTCCCTGTGCTATGCGGCTGCTTCCCACTAGCTATCTACCTTACGTTTGGTAGTGTATATATGTCCATGCCTCTCTCTCGCTTTGTCACAGCTTACCCTTCCCACTCCCCAGAAACTATATATTCTTAATCATATCCTCAGCATATATCATCATTGACAGATCATACCCTGAAAGAAATTATTTAATTCGGTGACTGTCATAACCCTTGCAATTTTGACAACCTAGGTATTTGGTTTTTAAACACTTGTAGCCCTCTCAAAATACAATACGACAAATTCTAAACTTAATTTGATTTTGATATACTCGTGAGAATATTTCCAATACCCCTTGAGATAAAAGGAAACAGAGTGGCATAAAATTAGGATAGCAAGTACCACTCTAACCTAATTTTTAAAAAAACGAAGTATAGAAAGGTAATAATTTTAGAATTCATTTACCCAATGGTACAAAAAAGCTTATATCCAGTATTTATATACCATACAGATAAGTAAACCTACATGTTATTCTTGTTTAACCTTAATCACACAATTTCTTAAAATAAAATCTAAGAGTATTAAGTGTGGTTAACAAGAAATCAAATGCAAATCAAATATAAAAATAAAAATGAAGAAATTATAAGGATTCTTGGAGGGGGCTTCTTAATAACATATTATAAATACGGATACCTGCATGATGAAACGCTACTCCCCATGGCACAGTTTTTTGTAATACAGAGTCCAGTCCTGAAGGCAAACGTTTTAACTGATCCATCACTTCTAGGAGGCCCTTTTGTTCCAGTATCACTGGTGGAAGTTCAGATGATCTTACCAATCCTGTCACAAAAAAATCATCAACACTGTCACCTCCCCTTGGACCTCTTTAACTGCTATCTGCCTGAGTCATGACAGAGGGCAATGGTTCTGAAACTACTACTTATAATAATCACCTGGATGGGGCTTCCCTGGTGGCGCAGTGGTTGAGAGTCCGCCTGCTGATGCAGGGGACACGGGTTCGTGCCCTGGTCCGGGAAGATCCCACATGCCGCGGAGCGGCTGGGCCCATGAGCCATGGTCGCTGAGCCTGTGCGTCCGGAGCCTGTGCTCCGCAACAGGAGAGGCCACAACAGTGAGAGGCCCGCGTACCGCCACAAAAAAAAAAAAATCACCTGGACATCTTTTAAAAATACTGATGCCTGGCATTCACCTCTGGACTTTGTGATGCGATGCAACCTGGACATAACGATTTTTAAATCTCCCCAGGCAATTCTAATGTGTACCAAAGTTTAGGAAACACTATATTAGGGTGAGATCAAGCCCACAGGAGGAGATCAAAGAAACAGCTGAAGGAAGGAGAAAATTACAGATACTACCACTCAGAGACTAAAAATCAAAATCCTCGCTCAAAGTGTGCCCCACCCCCCAAACCAGCAGTGTCAGAATCACATAGGAGCTTAGTTCTAAATGACAATTCTTCTAGCCTTTTTGGCACCAATGTGGTAATTAATCATACATTACCCTCTGTTTTTGCCTCTATGTGTAACTTCCCCCAGAAGACCTTCTTAGATGCAAGAACTATGTTTGCTTAAAGAATTTCTTAGAATTTTGGATTTCTGAACTAGTAAACCTTCTCATAGAATGTATCTTATATTTTATATATTTTTAAGTCTTTTAGGTAAACTTTTCCTAAAATTTTGAGGATCCACAGAGGGTTGCCAAAGTTTTATTTCTCTAAGAACAATTTAAAATTTTTTTTAAATTATCATTGATTCCTTATTTCAAAAGAAAAGTTATTTTAACATAAAAAATCAGTAGGGATAATTTCAAAATTTAAACTTCATCTTTACGAAAAATGTGCTGCCATGTCTTTACTTTTCTGGTGAAAAGTTCATCATAGCCCAGGCTCCAGTCTAAGCACTAGGATTTGGGAACCACTGCTATAAATCAAAATAACAGAGCCTCAAGCAAAGAAAATATTAATAATGTTTCTGGTTATTAAGGAATATAAGTTATCATGGTTCACATAAAAAATATAAGTTGGCATAATAAGAAAGTATCAATTAAGAGGGAACTAGAAGAGATATTAAAACGTTGGATCAGAGTCTACCCAATATAACTTCAGGCAAAGTTTACTTATTGGAGCTAGGCTTGAGATATCCATCACCTGTCCTCAAGATGCCACTGTCATAACAAAGTCATAAAATATCACAGTATTCTGTAACTAGAACTGGTCTCTGTCTTCCCTACACTTATCTTTGACCCCAAGGGACCATAAGCTAGTACTCATCCTAGAATCAGTAAAAATATATACTAATGGTTATAGCAATATACTAGATCAATACTCAGCAATAAAAAAGAAACAAATTGATAAAAGTAACAATCTGGATGAATCTTAAAAATATTATGATGAGTAAAAGAATCCAGGCACAAAAGACACATACACACAATATGATTTCATTTACTACATGAAATTCTTAGAAGACAAAACTAATCTAGAGTGACAGAAAATATATGAGTGGTTGCCTGAAGCTGGGGATAAAGGGAGGAGATTGACAGCAAAAGAGAACATTTTAGAGTGACAGAAATGTTCTACATGTTGATCACAGTGGGGAGTTAAACAGGTGAACACATTTGTTAAAATTCATGAAGTTACACACTTCAAGTGGGTACATTTTATTCCACATAAATTCCACCTCAGTAAAGCTTTTAAAATATTGGGTTGGCCAAAAAGT
Organism: Delphinus delphis; assembly: GCF_949987515.2. Classification (NCBI taxonomy): domain Eukaryota; kingdom Metazoa; phylum Chordata; class Mammalia; order Artiodactyla; family Delphinidae; genus Delphinus; species Delphinus delphis. Next base: position 66,962,526 of record NC_082686.1, read on the forward strand.
TCATTCGGCTTTTTCCATAAGATGTTATGAACAAACTTTTTGGCCAACCCAATACATGTGTATATATGTATATGTACGTGTGTGTGTGTGTGTGTGTATGATTCTTTTTAGAGTTACAGTTTGGAAATATAAAAAAGATATGACTGCTTTCCCCCAAAAAATGTGTATATGTGAAGTTTTTTATACAATTTAGGGGCTTCGAGGTCAACCTCTCAAAGCTCATGGATCCTAGATGAAGAACCTCAGTATATATCTGTAGAAATCCAACATTTTAAAATTCTGAAGATTAATCTAAATGTGTGTACACATTGTCTGTAAGGAGGATAAGGAGATGATTAGTCACAAAAGCATAGTTTTACAAAGGAGTATACAGTAGGCAGGTGGTGGCAATGATGAAAGAGAGCCATGCTTTGCTAATATAATTATTAACACTACTTTCAAGCAAATGTCCTAAGTATGGAGGCTTTCACTGCTATCAGTAACTTACCCTCAGCTTGATGGTGTAGATTGTAAAACGCATAGGCAATGATATCTGCCAACTTCTCACACCATTTCTTTGACGGACAGAAAAGTAATACTGAATGGTTATCACGAATGGTCTCATAACATAAACTAACAACATGGTCCTCATCTCCCTAAAAAAGAAAGAGAAGTTGCCACTGTAGTAGTACTTTCAAAACATTTTCATATCATTTTAAAGTCATTCATTTTGCTTCAAGGGAAAGGTTTTTCTACTCAAAGGCATGATAAAAATCAGTTACACAAAATCAGTAATAAAACAAAGAAAAAGCAGAAAGAGAAAAGAAGAAAATAAACTTCCTTATGATGCAAGGTGAGTAGGAAATATCTTATATTCATTCAACTAATATTGACTGACCTCCAACCCTCAAGTAATGGGGATATTATGGTGAGTAAAAGAAAGTCAAGGTACTATCTTTAAGGAGTTTAGGTCTCACTGGGGAAACATTAAAGTACTAAACAAACAAATGTAAAATACAATCATAATACGTACTATGAAAGAGAGTTTTATGGTGTTTTGAAGCCTCATATTTGACATAAATTTGAAAGATCTGAAAGAAAGGTTTCCCTGAGAAACTGATGATTTAGCTGAGACGTGAAGAATGGGAAGCATTATCCTAATGAAAGGTAACTGGGGGACAGATAACACATCTCAAGCAGAACAAAGAGCATTTGTAAACACCCAGTGGTGGCCCAGGGAGTTCTCAAAACTGGAAGGTGAGTGTGTGTAACTGGATTAATTCATTAATCCATTCACTCATTAAGCAAATATTTACTATGTGCCATATATTGTTCTAGGCACTGCAGATGGAGAATAAAGCAGAAAAACAGCTCTGCCCTCAGAGTTCTTCTACTCCAGTAAGAAAAGATAGATAAAAACAACAAGATAAGTAAAACACGTAGTATGTTCAATTTTGAAAAGTGCAAAGGGGAAAAATAAAAAGGGAAAATAGGAGGAATGGGAGAACACAGCAATTTAAATAAGGTGGCCAAGGAAAGTCTGAGAAATTGATATTTGAGTAAAGGTCCAAAGGTGAAAGGGTAAACCCTACTGATGCCTGGGGGAGAAAGCATTCCAGATAAGGAGAACCTGAGGTGGGAGATTCTTGGCATATTATGCAATAGCAAAAAGGCTACCGAGGAAGTAAGAAGGAATATAGAAACTGAAGTCAGCGCACTAAGGGAGTGGGGCAGATCATGCAGGGGTTTGTAGGCTACTTTAAAGATGTTGGCTTTCATTCTAAATGAAACAGGGAACCATCACAAGTTTTTGAGCAGCATGTGATATTCATTTTAAATAGGTCACTAGCTCTTGATTTAAGCACAGACTGAAGGGGACAAAGTAGGAAGCAAAGAGATCAATTATGAGGCTATTTCAAAAATCCAGGTAAGAGTTGTAACATTTAAATGAGGTGGAGGCATAGGCATGATAATAGAAGAAGATTAACAGGAGAGTAGATGAATGTGTTTACTTATATGCTTAAGGTAACCAAGGCACAGTCAGGTGAAATTTGGGGTACAGAGCGAAGCAACTAAATAAGATTCCATACCAGGCATGCGGAAGCTACAAATGCATACCTATGACAGTACTAAAACACATGAATTTAGTCCTATTCCTAGTTCTAAACTTACCCTTAACTTTTTCAGTACTCAGAGGCACTGCTCGGCATAAAAACAGATCCCTCACAGCACAGATCATGAGTCAGTCCTTTAACCTCAGGACTGAAGAATCAGGCTTAGAAAAATATTGTGAACTAAACGTTTTTAAGTGTATTTAGGGGTGTGGGGAGGGGATATTTCTCAGGCCCTTCCTAGGTGCTAGGCAATTCTTTTAAATCAAATTTCATTCTTACAATACTAAATACAAGTATTATATCCCATTTTATAGATGAAGACACTACATTCATTGAAGTTATGTGATTCAACTAATATCATAGCCATATCAAGTATCCCTATGAAGTATCAGAAGTAGGTCTTTCTGACTCCAAAAAATGATTTTTCCACTCTCCTATATTATACCTATAACATTAAACAAAAGGTCAATTTTCCACATTAGTGTTTAGTGTAAACAAAGCCATAAGAAAATCTTTTTCCTAGTTAAAAAGAAAAATCTACACAATTTTATACTTACACTTACAGGAAATGATAATACTTAAATTTAAGACACAGCTACATTTCCTCTCTCACCAACACCACCAATTCTTTAATATGAAACCAATTAGCTTAGCATTAGGAATCCTTCTAATGCATATATAATGCATATTCAACTACTTTGCAACCCCCTACTTTACTTAACTCAAAAACTGTTAACTTGGGCTTCCCTGGGGGCGCAGTGGTTGAGAGTCCACCTGCCGATGCAGGGGACATGGGTTCATGCCCCGGTCCGGGAAGATCCCACATGCCATGGAGCGGCTGGGCCCATGAGCCATGGCCGCTGAGCCTGCGCGTCCGGAGCCTGTGCTCCACAACAGGAGAGGCCACAACAGTGAGAGGCCCACGTATAGCAAAAAACAAAAATAACAACAACAACAAAAAAAACTGTTAACTTGTGAGAAAATGCAATCAAACACAAAAGTACTGGTGGTAATTATATAAAAATAATGACTTACCTTTACTTGCAGCATGGGTTGAAATTCCCTCACAAGCTTCAATGAAGAGTCATAAATAGAATTTCCAATTTTTACTGATTCCAGCAGTGGTACAGGGCGAAAGTCAGTGTGGTAGAGTTCAGCATTCAACCAGGAAGCCACAAGCTCCAAATTTGGGAGAGTAGCACTCATGCCAACAATTTGCACGGCCTTAGACAGAGGACTGGCTAAATATGCCTGGCTGTGAAAAACAAATGAAAATGATGCTAAAAGACACACAGTACTAATTACAAATGGTGCTAACAATACTCTTGGTCGTGTCCTTTGGTATATATGTGCATAAATTTCTTTAGGGTATATACCTAGGAGTAAAATTGCTGGGTCTTATATTATCTTAATTTTATTAGATAATGTCCAACTGTTTTCCAAAGAGACTGTACCAGAGTTACACCCCTGCAATCCATGTGTGTTTTTTCCCCGTTTTATTGAGATATAATTGACACACAGCACTCTATAAGTTTAAGGTGTACAGCATAATGATTTGACTTACATCATGAAAAGATTATCACAATAAGTTTTGGGAACATCCATTATCTCATATAAATACAACATTAAAAAAACAGAAAAAAGTTTTTCCCTTGTGATGAGAACTCTTAGGATTTACTCTCAATGACTTTTATATATAACATACAGCAGTGTTAATTATATTTATAATGTCGTACGTTACATCCCTAGTACTTAGTTATCTTATAATAGGAAGTTTGTCTACCTTCATTCAGCTCCTTCTCTCCCCAACTCTGCCTCTGGTAACCCACAAATTTGATCTCTTTTTCTACGAGTTTGTTCATTTTTGAAGTATAACTGACCTACAACACTGTTAGTTTCTGTTACACAACACAGTGATTCAATATTTCTATACATTTCAAAATGATCAGCATAAGTCTTGTTACAATATGTCATCATACAAAGCTATTAGTTATTAACTATATTCCCCACATTGTACACCTCATATCCATGACTCATTTATTTTGCAACTGAAATTTATACCTCAATCTTCCTCACCTATTTCTTTCCTCCCCACAACCCCCATCCTTCTGGCAACCATCTGTTCTGTATTTTTAGATTCCACATGTAAGTGAAATCATAAAGTGTTTGTCTTTCTCTGTCTCACTTATTTCACTTAGCATAATACCCTCTAAGTCCATCCATGTTGTTGCAAACAGCAGGATTTCCTTCTTTCGTATGGTTGAATAATATTCCATGGTATATAAATACACCATGTTTTCTTTATCCATTCATCTATTGATGGGCACTTGGTTGCTTCCATATCTTAGCTATTGTAAATAATGCTGCACTAAACCTAGGGGTGCACATATTTTTTCCAAATTAGTGTTTTTGTTTTACTTCAGATAAATACCCAGGGGTAGAATTGCTGGATCACATGGCAGTTCTACTTTTAATTTTTTGAGGGATCGCCATACTGTTTTCCATAGTGGCTGCAGCAATTATATTCCCACCGAAAGTGCGCAAGGGTTCTCTTTTCTCCACATCCTTGTCCACACTTGTTATTTGCTGTCTTTTTTGATAACAGCCATTCTGACAGGTGTGAAGTGATATCTCATTGTGGTTTTGATTTGTATTTCACTGATGATTAGTGACGTTGAGCATCTTTTCATATGCCTGTTGGCCATCTGTATGTCTTCTTTGGAAAAATGTCTATTCAGACTCTCTGCCCATTTCTTAATTGGATTTTTTTATGTTGATTTATATGAATTCTTCATATATTTTAGATATTAACCCCTTACTGAATACATCATTTGCAAAAATCTTCTCCCATTCAGTATGCAGCCTTTTCATTTTATTGAAAGTTTCCTTTGCTGTGCAGAAACCTTTTAGTTTGATATAGTCCCATTTGTTTATTTTTACTTTTGTTTCCCTTGCCTGAGGAGACATATCCTAAAAATATTACTGAGAGCAACATCAAAGAGCATACTACCTATGCTTTCTTCTACAAGTTTTATGGTTTCAGGTCTTGATTTAAATCTTTAATCCATTTTGAATTTATTTTTGTGCATGCTGTGAGACAGTAATCCAGTTTTATCAACACCATTTATTGAAAAGGCTGTCTTTTCACCATTGTTGTATATTCTTGCCTCCTTTGTCATAGATTAATTGCCCATAAAAGTCTGGGCTCATTTCTGGGCTTTCTAATCTGTTTCATTGATTTATGTGTCTGTTTTTATGCCAGTACCATACTGTTTTGATTACTGTAGCTTTGCACTATAGTCTGAAGTCAGGGAGTGTGATGTCTCCAGCTTTGTTATTCTTTCTCCAGACTGCTTTGGCTATTCAGGGTCTTATGTGTTTCCATACAAATTTTAGAATTTTTCATTCTAGTTCTGTGAAAAATGCCATTGGTATTTTGGAAGGGATTGCACTGAATGTGTAACTTGCCTTGTGTAGTATGGTCATTGTAACAATATTTATTCTTCCAATCCATGAACACAGTATAGCTTTCCATCTGTTTGTGCTGTCTTCAATTTCTTTCATCAGTGTCTTATAGTTTTCTGAGTACAAGTCTTCTACCTCCTTAGACTTATTCCTAGGATTTTTTTATATATATATATTGGAGTATAGTTGATTTACAATGTTGTTTTAGTTTCAGGTGTACAGCAAAGTGGTTCAGTTATACATTTATCTATTCTTTTTCAGATTCTTTTCCAGTATAGGTAATTACAGAGTATTGAGTAGAGTTCCCTGTGCTATACAGTACAGCCTTGTTAGTTCCCTATTTTATATATGGTAGTATGTACAGGTTAATCCCAATCTCCTAATTTATCACTTCCCCCCACCTTTCCCCTATGGTAACCATAAGTTTGATTTCAAGATCTGTGAGTCTGTTTTGTAAGTAAGTTCATTTATATCATTTTTTATTAGATTCCATATATAAGTGATATTATATGACACCTGTCTTTCTGTGTCTGACTTACTTCACTCCTTATGACAATCTCTAGGTCCATCCATGTTGCTGCAAATGGCATTATTTTGTTCTTTTTTATGGCTGAGTAATATTCCATTGTATCTATGTACCACATCTTCTTTATCCATTCCTGTTGATGGACATTTTGGTTGCTTCCATGTCCTGGCTACTGTAATTAGTGCTGCAGTGAACATTGGGGTGCATGTATCTTTTCAAATTATGGTTTTCTCCAGGTATATGGCCAGGAGTGGGATTGCTGCATCATATGATAGTTCTATTTTTAGTTTTTTAAGGACCCTCCGTACTGTTCACATAGAGGCTGTACCAATATACATTCCCACCAACAGTGTAGGAGGGTTCCCTTTTCTCCACACCCTCTCTAGCACTTATAGTTTGTAGACTTTTTAATGATGGCGATTCTGTGTGAAGTGATACATCATTGTAGTTTTGATTTGCATTTCTCTAATAATTAGTGATGTTGAGTATCTTTTCATGTGTTTTTTGGCCATCTGTATTCTTCTTTGGAGAAATGTCTATTTAGATCTTCTGCTCATTTTTTATTGGGTTGTTTGTTTTTATGATATTGGGCTGCATGAGCTGTTTGTCTGTTTTGGAGATTAAACCCATGTCGGTCACTTTGTTTGCAAATATTTTCTCCTATTCTATGAGTTGTCTTTTCATTTTGTTTATGGTTTCCTTTGCTATGCAAAAGCTTTTAAGTTTAATTAGGTCCCACCTGTTAACTTTTGTTTTCATTTTAATTACTCTGGGAGGTGAATCCAAAAAGATCTTGCTGCAATTTATGTCAAAGAGTGTTCTGCCAAAGAGTGTTTTCCCCTAGGAATTCTATAGCATCTGGTCTTACATTTAGGTCCTTAATTCATTTTCAGTTTGTTTTTGTGTATGATGTTATGGAGTATTCTAATTTCATTCTTTTACATGTAGCTGTCCAGTTTTCGCAGTGCCACTTATTAAAGAAACAGTCTTTTCTCTATTGTATACTCTTGCTGCCTTTGTCGTAGATTAATTGACCATAGGTGCATGGGTTTATTTCTGAGCCTTCTATACTGTTCCATTGATCTATAAGTCTGTCTTTGTGCCAGTACTAAACTGTTTTGATTACAGTATGGTACTGGAACAAAGCTTTATAGTATACTCTGAAGTCAGGGAGCCTGATTCCTCCAGATCCATTTTTCTTTCTCAAGATTGCTTTGGCTATTCGGGGTCTTTTGTGTTTCCATACAAATTTTAAGATTTTTTTGCCCTAGGTCTGCAAAAAAATGCCATTGGTAATTTGATAGGGATTGCATTGGTCTTCTATCTCCTTAGTTAGACTTATTCCTAGGATTTTTATTCTTTTTGATGCAATTATAAATAGGATTGTTTTCCTAATTTCTCTGTTAATTCGTGTCAGTATACAGAAATACAACAGATTTCTATATATTAATTTTGTATCCTACAACTTTACATAGTTCATTGATGAGTTCTAGTATTTTGGTGGTGTCTTTAGGATTTTCTGTGTATAGTTATCATGTCACCTGCAAACAGTGGCAGATTTACTTCTTCCTTTCCAATTTGGATTCCTTTTATTTTTTTTTTCTTGTCTGATTGCTGTGGCTAGGACTTCCTTACTGTTCCACATCTTTGTTACCACTTAGTACTGTCAATCTGTTAGGTATTTTGGACAGTGTGTGGTAATAGCTCTTTGAAGAGGTAATTTACATTTCCTTGATTACTAATGAAATTAAGCACCATTTCATGTTTAGACACCATTTGGATACCCTCTTATAAATGTCTGTTCAAGTTCCTTACCCATTGATATATTAGATTGTATTTTTCCTCATTGACTTGTAGAATTGTTTTTAATGTTCAGGATAATGACTTTCCTCTTTCATTAATTTTTGTTCTTGTCTTTATTATTTCTTTCCTTCCACTCTCTGTGGCATTATTTTACTATTCTTTTTCTAAGTTCTAGAGATGAATAAGTCATTAATTTTCCAGTCTCTCGTCTTTAATAATATACACACTGTATACTATCAATTTCCCTTTAAAAACAACTCTAGGGCTTCCCTGGTGGCACAGTGGTTGAGAGTTCGCCTGCCGATGCGGGGGACACGGGTTCGTGCTCTGGTCTGGGAAGATCCCACATGCCGCGGAGCGGCTAGGCCCGTGAGCCATGGCCACTGAGCCTGCGGGTCCAGAGCCTGTGCTCCGCAACGGGAGAGGCCACAACAGTGAGAGGCCTGCGTACCGCAAAATAAACAAACAAACAAACAAAAAAACAACTCTAGCTGCATTTCACAATTTCATTAGGAGATATTTTTATTATACTTTCATTCCAAACTATCTTCCTGTTTTTACTGTGATTATTTTTTTCACCCCAAAAGGGGTCAGAATTATTTATTAATTTCTAAATATGTGGGCATCTTTCAGTTATGTTTTTCTTATAGTTATTTCTAGCTTAATTCCACTGCTGTCAAAGAATATATTTTAAATGACTTAAATCCTTTAAATATGTTGTTTTATGGCCTAGCACATGATAGGGGTTTTTTTTTTTGTAAATGTTTCATATGTAACTGAAAAGAATATATATACTGCTCTTATTTGGTAAATATTCTACATACATCCATTAGGTCAAATTTGCTAATTGTATTAGTCATATCTTCTATATCCCTACTAATTTGGGATATAGATGACTATCTGTATGTTTTCCCACATACTGCAAGAGATGTGTTAAAATCTCCCTAAACTGAAAGACACGAGCTCCTAGACTGAAAGCAACTACTGAGTACCCAGAACAATGTTAGAAAATAGACCAACACCAAGACACATCAGTGAAATTTCACACTACTAAGGAAGAAAAGGATCTCTTAAAAACTCTCAGAGAAAAATTTTAAAATTTATACAGGGCTTCCCTGGTGGCCCAGTGGTTCAGAATCTGCCTGCCAATGCAGGGGACACAGGTTCGAGCCCTGGTCCAGGAAGATCCCACATGCCGGGGAGCAACTAAGCCCGTGCGCCACAACTACCGAGTCTGCACTCTAGAGCCCACGAGCCACAACTACTGAAGTCTGCGCACCTAGGGCCTGTGCTCCCCAACAAGAGAAGCCACAGCAATGAGAAGCCTGCACACTGCAAATAAGAGTAGCTCCTGCTCACCACAACTAGAGAAAGCCCGCGCGCAGCAACGAAGACCCAACGCAGCCAAAAATAAATAAATAAATTTATAAAATTTATACAAAGGATGAAGGATTAGCATGGCACTGCATTTCTCAATAGTAATGAGAAAAATGAAGTACTATGTTAAAAACTCTAAAAGTGTTTAAAATCTTGACGTTTGTACCTGGAAAATCTATGAAATAATTGTAAGGCATTTTCAGACATGCTAATTTTTGCAAAATTTATACCCATAATAGCCTGTACACTGAAATAAAGTGGAACTTCCTAGAAGATATCCCCACTAAAATGAGAAAGTGAATCAAGAGAAATACATATGATCACAAAAAAGGAGGGCTCTGACTCAAGCCAACAGCAATGGGAATTAATGATAATGATAAAAAGAGATCTCAAGATAACTGTTGTACAGCACATATATAGATTAACCACCTATCTAAATTGGAACAACTCAGGAGGCTTTAGGAGAAACTTCTTCAAGAAAACAAATTGGGCAGAATAACAAATGTATTGGAACATACTGGGTGGAGATTTATATAAGTGGGGAAGAGGCTAGAGATAAATCAATGATAAGTTCACAGAAAACCAACTCATCAAACAAAAGACATTTATTAATTTCAGAGAAAACAAAAAGTTATTTAGGAAGTAAAAATAATCATAATATACCACATGGCTCAGTTGACAACGACACTTATATAGTCATAATAGTGTAATATTGAATACTGAACTAAGCAAAATTAGAACATAAGTATATTTGAAGAATGGGAATATAATGAGAGGATAAAGAAAGACTAAGGGGCTGGAGGAGATCAGGCAGAGTGAGTAAAGAATATAAAAAAGAGCTAGATCTTCATCTTCCATAGTAAAAAGTCAATATATAACGTGTAAAACTAAAAACTCAAGTAGCTATATTTAGAGATATCCGTGTAAACAGAATTTTTAAAAAGCTGTAAGAGGGGCTTCCCTGGTGGCACAGTTAAGAATCCGCCTGCCAATGCAGGGGACACGGGTTCAATACCTGGTCTGGGAAGATCCCACATGCCGCAGAGCAACTAAGCCCACGCGCCACAACTACTGAGCCTGAGCTCTAGAGCCCGCGTGCCACAGCTACTGAGCCCGAGTGACGCAACTACTAAGGCCCATGCGCCTGGAGCCTGTGCTCTGCAACAGGAGAAGCCACTGCAATGAGAAGCCCGTGCACCGCAACGAAGAGTAGCCCCCGCACGCAGCAACAAAGGCCCAACACAGCCAAAAATAAATAAATAAAATAAATTTTTTTTAAAAAAGAAAATAAGCTGTAAGAGTTGAAAATAGTTACCTCTGGAAAGTAGGGGATAAAGAAATGCTATTTTTCATAATTAGCCTTGACTACTTAAAAAGGATGTGTATGCAGATAACAAATACAAAAACTGGATTTTAAAAATTCTATCATAAAAGTGGTGAGCAGTCAGAAATTTAAGAATGTTTTAAAAATAATCTAAAATCACTCTTAGTCTTAAGTACTTCTTTTGGAACAAAAATGAAATGCTGTACGTGAGTTTGTTCTAAATAAGTACTACCCTCCTCTGATGTATTTAACTCCTAGTTATTATGCACTTTTGCAAACACATTCTCAACATTCTTTGGAATCTCAGGAACTTAATTATTTTAGGTACTTACCAAGATGCTGATTTCTGAGTAATATAGGAAATCTTGGTCAGCAGAAGTTCCAGCAGATACCCTCGGGGAGAGTCCCCCAGCATATGCAATTCATCCACAACCACCATTCCTAAAGAGATTTTCCAGATACTAGTTTTTACAGAATTTCACAATTCCAAGAATTTTAAGACTCAATATCTTGTATCTTGTACCATAAATAGCTGTCATTATAATACACTGCACGTAATACAAATTTCTAACCATAAAACAAAAATCAGATTCCACATAGCAGACAATTCTTGTCCAAGATATTTCAAGTATAATAAGTGGTCTTACCACAATGTATTCTGGATCTAAAAATCAATGATTAGCTAACTCAGGTCTAACTCAAGAAAAACTTTGTCGTGTTACTCAGACAATTCTTAATTGGCAACCTGGTAGAAATACATGTACAATGAAAATCAAGGACATCCACAACAATTATTCAGTGGGTTGACTTTTCTATGGGGAAAACAGCCAGGGCAACCATACTGATGTTAGCAAGTGCTTAGAAAAACAGAATCAGATCAGGAAGAAATAAATGATTTTAAGAGGATGTTTTTGTTTGATTATGGTAGACTAGTGACTCACCCTACTATAAAACATAAACATGATCGTAATTCCCTCCTCCCCTACTTGGAGAATCAAACCAGTCTATGCACTTGGAATAATGCTCAAGAAGTACTGAAATTTGTATCAACGAATGCCTCCTTTAAACATTTTCATAATATCATAGTTTGCATGTGCACTAGTGTCCCCCCCACAAATCCCCCTACAAAAATAAAGACCTTTCAGACTATTTCCTAATGGTACATGATGATCCTTTTCCTCATCAGTAAGCTATTTCCAAATCATATTGTATGATGACTTATTTCAGCATTCATTCATCCATCCAAAGAATATTTATTCTACCTAGTGTGCCAAGAACTGTGCTAGGTATAGTAGATATAACACTTAATCTGATATAACACAATCTGACAATTCTGATACAAACTGATGAATGTGATTTCTCTCTCCAAGCTTTATAGAGCGGAGCCTGTGTCTCATTAATCTTTGATTTTACTCCCCACCCCTACCCTACCCTAACTTTACCATTTACGTTCACCAGGAAAACAATGAGTAGCTAACTGATATTCTTGCAGCTTCTATTGCTGCTATAACCATTCTCTTCCTGTTGCTACCTCTACATAGTGGGCTTTCCCAAGTGGTTGGAAAAGGAAAAAAAAAAAGGATTAAGGTAGAAAAGTTCCAAGCTCAAATACAGTGCCAGTTTCTATAGCTCCCTACCATTTGCCTGCTAAATGGTAGCCTCTGGGTCCAGCCCTAATCTAGATACCACAGTACCAGAATATGATAATGAATACATATATATACTAACTGCAGAGATGGCAGGTGCTTCCTTCTATTCCTGGTAAACTTTAGATAGGAAAGAAGCAATGAGAAATGACTTGAGGGTTCAAGCATACCCTCTATGCTTTGTAAAGTGCAAAAATACAAGGAAGTAGAGTCAATAACATCAGTAGGATGCAAAACTTTTTTTTTTTTTACAGAGTTCCTAACATTACAGATGCCAATTCTCACCTCTAGAAGTAGATGACAGACAATAGAATAAAACATAAGTCATACAGAAATCACAACAGCTTCACTCCATTCTATCAAAAATAGCAAGAGAAAGTATATACTTATTTTCTTATTTGCTTACCTAATAGATCCATCTTATTTTCCTCTATGAGGCGATTGATCAGACCATTGGCTCTCTCAATTGTGCAGACAGCAATATCCAAAGAAGAGAAATGCCCTGTTGGAGAGGTACTGCCCATATAACCATCTACTTTTATTCCTACTTCCTGAAACAGACTCTAAATTGAGTAAAAAGGAAAAATACAGGGGAAAATATTTGAAATTCATGAATCTTAAATTGGTTCTTTCCCAAAACATAGACATACGTATTCAAATACATTTATCAGATTACTGTTAGTTATTCCTGGTCAGGGCACACTGGTTCTTTTTAGAATCATATACTAAAAATAAGAAGTTCAGAACTGATAAAACTCAGTACAGAGATTTTCTGTTAAGACAGAGTCAAATAAAATGGCATACTTAATCAAATAAGTTCTAAGAGCTCTTTATAGAAATTAAAATTAAAGAAAAACTACCTTAAGCACTAACATTTTTAATCTAATAAACAAGCAAGAAACTCACTCTTTCTTTAAGTAACACTAATGTAATATTTTCAGAAACTTAATATTTTCAGAAATTTATACTTCGTGAGGAAAATATTCTCATTATCCCCCTAAAGATTAGTTTTTTATATAACAGAAGAAAAGGTTTCAAAAGTCAAATGCAATGGGACTTTGATGTTAATTTTTTTAGTTTAACTTTTAACTAACATACCTTCTCAGTAAAAAGGATCATCATTTTGTTACTTTGGTCTAAGTTGAAAGGATGTTACCATGTAAAACCAGCTTGGTTGGCTATTTGACCTCTGAAATAACTGTTAAAAAGATTTATAGAACCATTGAATTTTAGAGCTGTTCATTCAATAAAATGTTTCTGAGTGTTTACTAAGTTAACCCATAGTTAACCCCATAGTTTCATTTTACCAGTGAAAAAACTGAGGCCCAGCAGATTATGTATCTGGCCTGAAGACACAGGTAGTGACAAAACTGGGACTAGAACTCAGATTTTTTGTATTACCACTGCAATAATCTTGGCATTCCAAAATCACATTTTTTCACTGCAGAAATCAGAATAAATTTATTCTATTTAATGAAGTATTGTATTTGTAAAAATACCTTAAAGACCAGTGAGCGTCACACAAATGTATACTGTTGTCATTCATTTTTGCAGGGGAACAGGAGAAGAAAACACAGGTTTAGAGCTTTACATAAGCACCAATGGATCTTGTTCTTCATCCTCTAACGTTCCCAAATGGCCTTGCATCAGGATGGGATATGCTTCCTCAAACATACTTCCTTTCCATGCTTCAGTCTAGTCCTACTATTCACTTAAGAGGTTGATTCTTAATTTGCACTTTTATATGCTAATTAAAGTACCCTGCCTATTTCCTAAGGAAAAGTTTATAAATTTTTACACAATTTTCACTGATTGCTCTTTGATTTAATGGCCCTTTCTCCTTTATGCAGTAATTTAAAAGTTTCCCCTCATAAATGGTCAACTTTTAAAGCTACATTGGGATGTAATAAAAGAAATTTTATTTTCCAATTGCTTTTATAATTCCATTTTAAATGAGTAAAGCCGAAGCTGCCAATAACAGGCCTTTCACAATTTCAAACTTAGTAAAAGAACATTACCTGGAAATAGTATTTCTTCTCTTTAGCCACAGAGACAAAGGGCAGAATAAATAGAGCTTTCTTCCGCGTTTCCAAGACCCGCTTCAAAATAAGTAGTTCAGCAACAAGAGTCTTCCCAGCACTTGTAGGAGCTAAAACAAGTTATTCGGCAAGGTTATCACAAAAAGAAGTAATATTTGATACACTGCATTAATAAATGTTTTAAATCATATCCAGTAACTAAATAGCCCAAGGCTAAACTATCATTAAGGCCCCAGCTAGCATCTGAAACCTTTATACCCTGAAATGCCCCTGACTTTAAACCAGGTTTCTAAATACTCTCACAGTGAAAATAGAGACAAATAAACCTTTACATCAAATAAATGATGAATATTACTGAGTACCTAGCTTATACCTAAAGATCCTTTCCTTTAAGTACTGAACAGTTAAAAGCCCTGCTTTGGGGAAATAGATAAAAAGCTTTAATACATTGTGATAGGAGCTATGATAGAAGTTGAGGGAGAAGAGCTGTAAGGAAGTTTATGGAAACAGAACTTATGAGAGCAAAGAAGGCAAGAAGAAAGGAATGCCAAGCAGAAAAAAACAGCATGTGTAAAGTTCTAGAGGAAAGTCTGGTATGTTCAGATGATAGCAAGTAATTTAGTAAGCCTGAAGTATAAAGTACAAGTAGGGGAGTGAAAACAGACATATGAAAGTGCCACATGGAGAAGACTTTTATAATCCTACCATGTAAGGAACTTATCCTGAAAGCAATGCAGAGTGACTAGTGAGTTTTATGAAAAGGAATGACAAAATCATATTTATACTTTAGAGAGATCACTTTTGGCTGCAGGAGCAAAGCAAGAGCAGAAAGAAAAGATTAACTAGTTAGAGAACTATTGCATAATCTAGAAGATGATAGTAAACTAGGTAATGGACCTAAGAACAGAGAGTAGTAGCCAGAATCAAGACATTTGAGGTAACAGACACTACACTTGGTGATTAATTAATGTGAGTTGGTGAGCAGAGTTATGAATGACACCCAAATTCTTGTTTAAGCAACTGAAACGGTCAGGCCATTCTACCAATGCCACCAACTGCCACTAGTTAGCATTAACTGAGTATTTCCTACATGCCAAAAACTTTTCTAAGCCCACACCCTGGCACTCATGCTCTCTGTGCGCGTAGGCGCTCGCTCCCTCCCTCCCTCTGCTTCTCTCTCTCAACTAATTTGCAAGGTTACACAGTCAGTAAACAGCCTGAACTTATATCTATTGATAGTTAACTCTCTAATCATTTTTGGCAGCCATAATGAAAATCTGGATGACTCACAATTTCAGAGAAAACTGATACAAAGGACGTACATCTTACCAAGTGATTAGATTCTAAAGTCAGTATACTAAGCACAGACGGTTAAAAATTATGTAAGTCAAAGTTGCTCTTGAAAGCCCATATAAACCTTTCATAAAGTATATTACATAGGGTTTTGTATATACAATCCTGTATAAGCAGGTCAATTTAGAAACATATAACATAAAATGTTCACACACTGAAAAGCAACTGAGATCAACTGTGGGAAGAGCACATTTACATCTCATACCGCACACTCACTCTGGGACATATGTTTTTTTGTTGTTGTTTTTTTTTTTTCTTTGCGGTGCGCAGGCCTCTCACTCTTGTGGCCTCTCCTGTTGCGGAGCACAGGCTCCGGATGTGCAGGCTCAGCGGCCACAGCTCATGGGCCCAGCTGCTCCGCGGCATGTGGGATCTTCCCGGACCGGGGCACAAACCCGTGTCCCCTGCATCGGCAGGTGGCCTCTCAACCACTGCGCCACCAGGGAAGCTCTGGGACACATGTTTTTTGAGAGGAATGGTAGGCAGATAATTCTGTTTAAATTGTTCGGTTTTTGCCTTCCCCCACCCTACCATCTAATGGAATTTTCATAATTTAAGTATGCATATGATGAAACTCTGCTTTTCAAATATTTTAAGACTTTCTCTAGTTATAAAGCACTCTCTCACTCACCTTACCTCAATAGAGTGTCCTTTACATTAATAATGTCTTAAAAATAGTAGAGAAATTAACTTGCACAAATTTGAATACCTGAATAGACTAAATTCTTTCCTTCCAGGACTTGTCCAAGCAAAAGGCACTCTGCTTGCCATTCAAACATCTTTTTTACACCAAAACTGTGATATTTCTCCAGAACCGCTGTAGGAAGCCCCCAGTTTGCCAATAGCAGCTTGTCTACTTTATCGTCAGGAAACGTCTGCTTGCATTTCCCTTTTAGGAAAAAAAAGGAAATAGTTGAATTTAGTTCTAACATAAGACTTCAGTAATTTGCTTTCCACTGTGTTTTGGGATTCCTATGTGTTGTAAAGAGGCTATTTAAAGTACATCCTGACATAAAACACATACAATATAAGGATCTGTAAGGAGCACTGGGCACTATTAGGAGTGAATTCCCTACAGGTGATGAGATTTGGCCAGCTAGTAAGTTGTTTCTGTAAATAAAGGTCGAAAAGACCCAGAAACCACTTGAAGACAGTCGCTGAATATGGACTGAAAGCTCTTCCACGTCAATAGAAAGTGACGTGCCGCACCAGGTCCTAGTCACAAACTGAGAAAGGGGAGTAGAAGCCTAGCAGGCCGTGCAAACGCGCGAGCTCCGCGCGGTGAGGACACCTCCCGACGAGTGGCCCGGCTGAGCTGCCTACCTCGCCCGCTGCCCACGGAGTGCCTGGGAGTACCTGCAGCTCTAGCCGGCGGGCGGCCGCGGTCCTTCAGGCTGCGTCTCAGGCCCGGGGGCGGGCTCAGCACCGGCCCCGAGAGGAGCAGGGGGCTGTCACTGCTGTCACCGCCACTTCCCGAAAAGAAGTCTGAGCCTGGTGCTGAACGTCGTCGTTTCCCACTCCAGCGAGTCAGATTCATCGCGAAATATTCTCGGCCATTCAGGGAAAGGCACAGTCCCTGCGTCCTCCCGCTCGGAAGAAACGGAAGTTGGCGACAGGTGCGGCCGCCATCTTCCCGCCACGGCTTTCAAACTCAGGCCTCCCAGCCCGCCCCGGAACCATAGAGTTCCCAGTGACGAGAGTAACCTGAGGACCATAGAATCGTGGGGAAGGAGGGGCTCTCGCTGGTGTCGTAGACCTCCGGCCTGTCACCTCGGTTGTCGGATAGTGAAAGAGAACCAGACTTGGACCTAGATTAAACGGGGGGAAAAACCAGACTCAGTATATATAATCTCCAATTATAATCATACTGGCTTAAAGTTTTTCCTTTTCTTTTTGTCCATGTCTGGTTTAAATAGCAAGTTTATGTTAACTTCATAAAATGAACTGCCCATAATAGGTAGAGAAGTAGCTCTATTTAACATATTGTATTTTTAAAACAATTATTACAAATTATATGTGCAAAATATTATACAAGTAAAATTTGGGATTTAGAATGAAGTGCAATTTACTCCTGCTTTACTTTCTGCTTTATAACAAGATATGGGAACATATGTATATGTATAACTGATTTACAGATGGTAGGGCAGAGGTTATTTCTGTACACAATTTCTACTTTAGCCATCATACGCTGTGAGGAATATGTGATGGAGAGATAGGGACTGCGGCCGATAGACCTCTTAGGTAGTAGAACGCTGCATAGAAGGGGCTCTGGATGTGCCCGAGTGATCATTCGGAGCCAAGAGTTTGTTAATGGATCTGTGCTCTACCTTTGGCAAGGTAGAATCAAACGAGTTCTGGACTTAAACTGATGCCAGTTAATTACCCAGTTGCACAATTCGTTTCACCAAGCAAATCTAGTCAGGGAAAGGCCTGCCCTGAAGGGGTGGTGCTTTTCTACAGCTCTAAAAGTCTCAAAAGGACCAGTCCAATAACAACAACAAAAATTCTCATATTTCCCGGACTTGTAGTCTGGGAAATAGGAGAATCAATTCTCCTGTGAAACCTTCCTTGTTAAAAGAAAAATTTTTTGGACAGTATTCTAAAATTCCACAAGATGGAGACATTACTCCATGAAGGAAACATTTTTCTTAGTTAACCTTTCTTGCAATCATTCACTCAACTAGTTATTGAGCGTCTACTACGTGCTAGGCATTGGGTATATGGCAGGGAAATGGAAGAAATGGCTCCTGCTCTCAAAGTGAAAGAGACTAGAGGAGACAGACATTAAACTAATTAATTAATTGATAATTTTAAATTGTACTATTGCTCAGGCAAAAAAGAATAGAGTGCTATCAAAGATATAAAAGGATCCTAATTTAGATTGTAGTCATGGAAGATCTTTCAGAGATGCAGTGTAGCATAGGGGTCAACAGTGCAGCAACTCTGTAGCCAATCAGTCTTTGTTTGAAGACTTAGTAGCTGTGTGATTTTGCTTAACCCCCTGAGCTTCCTTTTCCTCATCTATATGATGGAGATAATAAGAGTAACAACTATTTGGTTATTATTAGCACTAAGATAGTCATAGGTGTAAAGTGCTTACCACATAATAAGTGCTCTTCAGAGAAAGTGCTATATAAATATTCTAATATTGCTTCTAATATAAATCCAGCACTTCGATGGGAAAAGAATAAACCAAAGAAATCTCTGTCACAAAGTTATTCTATTTTTATTAGGTGAACTATAATCAAGTGAGAAAAATAATTACAAAGAAATTGAAAGGCATGGTTTGTGTCATCCTTCTAAAAAACCTAGAGAATATTTTAAAATTTACAATGTATTTCAAACATTCAACATAAATTTCTAATTTTAAAAAAAAACTCTTACAAAGACCTACTAGAGAATGGACTTGAGGATATGGGGAGGGGGAAGGGTAAGCTGTGACAAAGCAAGAGAGAGGCATGGACATATACACACTACCAAATGTAAAATAGATAGCTAGTGGGAAGCAGCCACATAGCACAGGGAGATCAGCTTGGTGCTTTGTGACCGCCTGGAGGGGTGTGATAGGGAGGGTGGGAGGGAGGGAGATGCAAGAAGGAAGAGATATGGGAACATATGTATAATTGATTTACTTTGTTATAAAGCAGAAACTAACACACCATTGTAAAGCAATTATACTCTAATAAAGATGTAAAAAAAACTCTTAGAAAATAGAAAAGAGAAGGTTACTTCTCAAAAATGTTAAACATTTTTTGTGCTAATAGTTACCATAATAATTAAAGCTAATACACCTGAAGTATTTCCCACCTGTCTTTTAACTGTAAGCTTGGATTCCTTGGAATTGTATCTGTGGTAATTCCTTAAGGTCTGCATTAAAGACCTTGAAAATTTTTTTGAATATATTTCTGTCAGCTACCTGGGAGACATATCAGTTCTGGCCCATTTTAAATGTAATCTCTGGGTTGGCATTTTTTAAGATATGGAAGTAGTAATGTTA
Source organism: Delphinus delphis (assembly GCF_949987515.2). NCBI lineage: Eukaryota > Metazoa > Chordata > Mammalia > Artiodactyla > Delphinidae > Delphinus > Delphinus delphis. The sequence goes on from NC_082686.1 coordinate 66,982,149, forward strand.
GACACCAGAGCCAGATTTGGACAGCTTCCACACTCACCATCTCAATGTTCAGAAGAGATATTTCTCTGCTTTACTTTCTGAGGGAGCTGTCGTTTTGGGGTTTTGGCTTTATACAGGGGATTTTAGATCTTACCACCCACCCTGCTAGGAACACCAGATTCCTATCCCCCAGAACACATAATCCATTAAAATCCATACTCTAGACCACCAGGGATCAGCAGACATCACTATGAAAAATTCTGATTCTAACGCTTCACTTCTCTACTTACTCCTTTTATTAAGGAGTCAAATGTCAAATTTTTTGACTGACAAGGAAATCTCTGATTTTACCAGTTTAGTCATGAATTTTAAAGGAAGTATTTTTTATATAACATCCAGAATTTTAAGGAAAGTGTGCTGTTCTAGAAGTGGTTTCTTGTTTGGCCTAATATTGCTAAAGACAGAAGTAAAGGAAACTCAATAACAATTGATGTACCTTCAAAGATGTCATCTGATTATTTTAGTAAGTTGCACAAATAATGAAGAGTGGTTTATCCATTGAAATTGCAGAGGTTATATGAAAAAATGAAATTTACACAAACTAAATTGTGAATTGACTAAAACAGAAACATCTAACCAGACTAAATAAATTCTGTGCTTCTCAGGGATGTAACGTACAACATGATAAATATAATTAACACTGCTGTATGTTACATATGAAAGTTGTTAAAAGAGTAAATCCTAAGAATTCTCATCACAAGAAAAAACTTTTTTTCTATTTCTCTGTTTGTATCTATATGAGATGATGGATATTTATTAACTTATGGTGATAATCTTTTCATGATGTATGTAAGTCAAATCATTCTGCTGTACACCTTATACAGTATTGTATTTCAATTATATCTCAATAAAACTGGAAGAAAAAAGCAATAAAAAAAACTATGTGCTTCTCACATGAGTGGAAGTGATTGGCAAAAATAGAAACAGCTGGAAAATACACTTGATCAGAAACGTGGGATGCAGGATAGCCTCATCCACCAGAGGGCAGACAGCAGAAGCAAGAAGAACTACAATCCTGCAGCCTGTGGAACAAAAACCACATTCACAGAAAGATACACAAGATGAAAATGCAGAGGGCCATGCACCAGATGAAGGAACAAGATAAAAACCCAGAAAAACAACTGAATGAAGTGGAGATAGGAAACCTTCCAGAAAAAGAATTCAGAATAATGATAGTGAAGATGATCCAGGACCTCGGAAAAAGAATGGAGACAAAGACCGAGAAGATGTAAGAAATGTTTAACAAAGATCTACAAGAATTAAAGAACAAACAAACAGAGATGAACAACACAATAACTGAAATGAAAAATACACTAGAAGGAATGAATGGCAGAATAACTGAGGCAGAAGAATGGATAAGTGACCTGGAAGACAGAATGGTGGAATTCACTGCCATGAAACAGAATAAAGAAAAAAGAATGAAAAGAATTGAAGACAGCCTAAGAGAGCTCTGGGATGACATTAAATGCAACAACTTTCACATTACAGGGGTCCCAGAAGGAGAAGAGAGATAGAAAGGACCCGAGAAAATATTTGAAGAGATTATAGTCAAAAAGTTCCCTAACATGGGAAAGGAAATAGCCACTCAAGTCCAGGAAGTGCAGAGAGTCCCATATAGGATACACCCAAGGAGAAACATGCTGAGACACATAGTAATCAAATTGGCAAAAATTAAAGACAAACAAAAATTATTGAAAGCAGCAAGGGAAAAATGACAAATAACATACAAGGGAACTCCCATAGGGTTAATAGCTGATTTCTCAGCAGAAACTCTACAAGCCAGCAGGGAGTGGCATGATATACTTAAAGTGATGAAAGGGAAGGACCTACAACCAAGATTACACTACCCAGCAAGGATCTCTTTCAGATCCGATGGAGAAATCAAAAGCCTTACAGACAAGCAAAAGCTAAGAGAATTCAGCACCACCAAACCAGCTCTACAACAAATGCTAAAGGAACTTCTCTAGGTGGGAAACACAAGAGAAGAAAAGGACCTACAAAAACAAACACAAAACAATTAAGAAAATGGTAATAAGGACATACATATTGATAATTACCTTAAATGTGAGTGGATTAAATGCTCCTGCCAAAGGACACAGTCTTGCTGAATGGATACAAAAACAAGACCCATATATATGCTGTCTACAAGAGACCCACTTCAGACCTAGGGACACATACAGACTGAAAGTGAGGGGATGGAAAAAGATATTCATGCAAATGGAAATCAGAAGAAAGCCGGAGTAGCAATACTCATGTCAGATAAAATAGACTTTAAAATAAAGAATGTTACAAGAGGGCTTCCCTGGTGGCGCACTGGTTGAGAGTCCGCCTGCCGATTCAGGGGACACGGGTTCATGCCCCAGTCTGGGAAGATCCCATGTGCCATAGAGCGGCTGGGCCCGTTAGCCATGGCCACTGAGCCTGCACATCCGGAGCCTGTGCTCCACAACGGGAGAGGCCACAACAGTGAGAGGCCTGCGTACCGCAAAAAAAAAAAAAAAAGAATGTTACAAGAGACAAGGAAGGACAATACATGATCAAGGGATCAATCCAAGAAGATGATATAATAATTATAAATATATATGCACCCAACATAGGAGCACCTCAATACATAAGGCAACTGCTAGCAGCTATAAAAGAGGAAATCGACAATAACACTATAATAGTGGGGGCTTTAACACCTCACTTACACCAATGGACAGATCCTACAGACAGAAAATTAATAAGGAAACACAAGCTTTAAATGACACAATACACCAGATTGATTTAATTGATATTTGTAGGACATTCCATCCAAAAACAGCAGAATAAATTTTTATCTCAAATGCACATGGAACAATCTGCAGGCAAGATCACATCTTGGGGCACAAATCAAGCCTCAGTAAATTTAAGAAAACTGAAATCACATCAAGCATCTTTTCTGATCAAAACGCTACGAGGGGTTTCCCTGGTGGTGCGGTGGTTGAGAGTCCGCCTGCCGATGCAGGGGACACGGATTCGTGCCCCGGTCCGGGAAGATCCCACATGCCGTGGAGTGACTGGGCCCGTGAGCCATGGCCGCTGAGCCTGCGCATCCAGAGCCTGTGCTCCGCAACGGGAGAGGCCACAACAGTGAGAGGCCCGCGTACCGCAAAAAAAAAGAAAAAAACCCTATGAGATTAGAAATCAATTACAGGGGAAAAAACGTAAGAAACACAAACACATGGAGGATAAATGATACTTTCTAAATAATCAAGAGATCACTGAAGAAATCAAAGAGGAAATCAAAAATACCTAGAAACAAATGACAATGAAAACACGACGATCCAAAATTATGGGATGCAGCAAAAGCAGTTCTAAGAGGGAAGTTTATAGCTACATAAACCTACCTCAAGAAAGAAGAAAAATCTCAAATAAACAATGTAACCTTACACCTAAAGGAACTAGAGAAAGAAGAACAAACAAAACCGAAAGTTAGCAGAAGAAAAGAAATCATAAAGATCAGAGCAGAAATAAATGAAATAGAAACAAAGAAAACAATAGCAAAGATCAAAAAAACTAAAAGCTGGTTCTTTGAGAAGATAAACAAAGATGATTAGCCAGACTCATCGAGAGACAGGGAGAGGAATCAAATCAATAAAATTAGAAATGAAAAAGGAGAAGTTACAACAGACACTGCAGAAATACAAAGCATCCTAAGAGACTACTACAAGCAACTCTATGCCAATAAAATGGACAACCTGGAAGAAATGGACAAATTCTTAGAAAGGTATAACCTTCCAACACTGAAACAGGAAGAAATAGAAACTATGAACACACTAATCACAAGTATTGAAATTGAAACTGTGATTAAAATTCTTCCAATAAACAAAAGTCCAGGACCAGATGACTTCACAGGTGAATTCTACCAAACATTTAGAGAAGAGCTAACACTCATCCTTCTCAAACTCTTCCAAACAATTGCAGAGGAAGGAACACGCCCAAACTCATTCTATGAGGCCACCATCACCCTGATACCAAAACCAGAGAAAGATACTACAGAAAAGGAAAATTACAGACCAATATCACTGATGAATATAGATGCAAAAATCCTCAACAAAATACTAGCAAACATAATCCAACAATACATCAAAAGGATCATATACCATGATCAAGTGGGATTTATCCCAGGGATGCAAGGATTCTTCAATATATGCAAATAAATCAATGTGATACACCATATTAAAAAATTGAAGAATAAAAACTATATGATCGTCACAATAGATGCAGAAAGAGCTTTTGACAAAATTCAACACCCATTTATGATAAAAACTCTCCAGAAAGTCGGCATAGAGGAAACATACCTCAACACAATAAAGGCCATAGATGACAAACACACAGCAAACATCATTCTCAATGGTGAAAAACTGAAAACATTTCCACTAAGATCAGGAACAAGACAAGGATGTCTACTCTCACCACTATTATTCAACATAGTTTTGGAAGTCCTAGCCACGGCAATCAGAGAAGAAATAGAAATAAAAGGAATACAAACTGGAAAAGAAGAAGTAAAACTGTCACTGTTTGCAGATGACATGATACTATACATAGAGAATCCTAAAGATGCCACCAGAAAACTACTAGAGCTAATCAATGAATTTGGTAAAGTTGCAGGATACAAAATTAATGCACAGAAATCTCTTGCATTCCTATACACTAATGATGAAAAATCTGAAAGAGAAATTAAGGAAACACTCCCATTTACCATTGCAACAAAAAGAATAGAACACCTAGGAATAAACCTACCTAGGGAGACAAAAGACCTGTATGCAGAAAACTATAAGACACTCTTGAAAGAAATTAAAGATGATACTCACAGATGGAGAGATATACCATGTTCTTGGATTGGAAGAATCAATATTGTGAAAATGACTATACTACCCAAAGCAATCTACAGATTCAATGCAATCCCTGTCAAATTACCAATGGCATTTTTTACAGAACTAGAACAAAAAACCTTAAAATTTGTATGGAGATACAAAAGACCCTGAATAGCCAAAGCAGTCTTGAGGGGAAAAAACGGAGCTGGAGGAATCAGACTCCCTGGCTTCAGACTATACTACAAAGCTATAGTATATAAGAGAATATGGTACTGGCACAAAAACAGAAATATAGATCAATGGAACAGGATAGAAAGCCCAGAGATAAACCCACGCACCTATGGTCACTTAATCTATGACAAAGGAGGCACGGATATACAATGGAGAAAAGACAGTCTCTTCAGTAAGTGGTGCTGGGAAAACTGGACAGCTACATGTAAAAGAATGAAATTAGAACACTCCCTAACACCATACACAAAAATAAACTCAAAATGGATTAAAGACCTAAATGTAAGACCAGACACTATAAAACTCTTGGAGGAAAACACAGGAAGAACACACTTTGACATAAATCACAGCAAGATCTTTTTTGATCCACCTACTAGAGTAATGGGAATAAAAAGAAAAATAAACAAATGGGACCTAATGAAACTTAAAAGCTTTTGCACAGCAAAGGAAACTACAAACAAGACGAAAAGACAACCCTCAGAATGGGAAAAAATATTTGCAAATGAATCAACCGACAAAGGATTAATCTCCAAAATATATAAGCAGCTCATGCAGCTCAATATTAAAAAAACAAACAACCTAATCAAAAAATGGGCAGAAGACCTAAACAGACATTTCTCCGAAGAGGACAAACAGATGGCCAAGAAGCACATGAAAAGTTGCTCAACATCACTAATTATTAGAGAAATGCAAATCAAAACTACAAGGAGGTATTACCTCACACCAGTCAGAATGGGCATCATCAGAAAATCTACAAACAACAAATGCTGGAGAGGGTGTGGAGAAAAGGGAACCCTCTTGCACTGTTAGTGGGAATGTAAATTGATACAGCCACTATGGAGAACAGTATGGAGGTTCCTTAAAAACTAAAAATAGAATTACCATATGACCCAGCAATCCCACTACTGGGCATATACCCAGAGAAAACCATAATTCAAAAAGACACATGCACCCCAATATTCATTGCAGCACTCTTTACAATAGCCAGGTCATGGAAGCAACCTAAATGCCCATCGACAGATGAATGGATAAAGAAGATGTGGTACATATATACAATGGAATATTACTCAGCCATAAAAAGGAACGAAATTGGGTCATTTGTAGAGACGTGGATGAATCTAGAGACTGTCATGGAGTGAAGTAAGAGAGAAAGAGAAAAACAAATATCACATATTAACTTATATATGTGGAACCTAGAAACATAGTACAGATTAACCGTTTTGCATGGCAGAAATTGAGACACAGATGTAGAGAACAAACGTATGGACGCCAAGGGGGGAAAGCAGCGGCGGGTGGGGTTGGTGGTGTGATGAATTGGGAGTTTGAGATTGACATGTATACACTGATGTGTATAAAATGGATGACTTGTAAGAACCTGCTGTATAAAAAAAATAAATTAAATAAAATCCCCCCAAAGAAAAGAAGCCCTTTTAACTCCCATAGGAGCCTGAATTTCCACTACTCCATTTACCCACACTTGAACATGGCTGTTTAATTATGTCTTCCCCACTAGACATAATCTGCATAAAGTCAGAGATCATGTCTCTTATGGTTGACTTTGTATATCCTGCTGATGAGTATTGAAGGTCTCAGGCGTTTGTTCCATAAATCTTTACTACAATCCTTTGAGGGAATTAATTATTGCATCTGGTTGTTCTATCAGTTATTGAGAGAGAGATGTTGGAGTCTCCAATTATGATTCTGGTTTTGTTTATTTTTCCTTTCAGCTCTATCAGTTTTTGCTTCACATTTGTTGTTTCATATGTACACATTTAGGATTGCTATGTCTTCTTGGTATATTGATCCTTTTATCATTATGTAATGTCCCTCTCTGTCCTTGATAATTTTTTGGCTTTGCTCTGTACTTCATCTGATATTAAGATAGACACTCCAACTTTCTTTTGATTAATGTTTGCATTTTATCTTTTCTATCCTTTTATTTTTAACCAACTTATGTAATTATATTTGAACTTAGTTTATTGTATAGAATATACAGTTGACTCGTTTCCTCCCCACGTACTCTGCCACTCACTGTCTCTAAATTTTCATATTTAGACCATATATATTTAATGTAATTATTGATATTAGGGCTTAGGTTTCTTATTTCATTTTTTGTTTTACGTTTATGTTTGTGTTTTTTTTTTAACATCTTTATTGGGGTATAATTGCTTTACAATGGTGTGTTAGTTTCTACTTTATAACAAAGTGAATCAGTTATACATATACATATGTTCCCATATCTCTTCCCTCTTGCGTCTCCCTCCCTCCCACCCTCCCTATCCCACCCCTCCAGGCGGTCACAAAGCACCGAGCTGATATCCCTGTGCTATGTGGCTGCTTCCACTAGCTATCTATTTTACGTTTGGTAGTGTCTATATGTCCATGCCACTCTCTCACTTCATCCCAGCTTACCCTTCCCCCTCCCCATATCCTCAGGTCCATTCTCTAGTAGGTCTGCATCTTTATTCCCATCTTGCCCCTAGGTTCTTCATGATTATTTAATTTTTTTTTTAGATTCCATATTTATGTGTTAGCATTTGGTATTTATTTTTCTCTTTCTGACTTACTTCACTCTGAATGACAGTCTCTAGGACCATCCACCTCACTACAAATAACTCAGTTTCGTTCCTTTTTATGGCTGAGTAATATTCCATTGTACATATGTGCCGCATCTTCTTTATCCATTCGTCTGCTGATGGACACTTAGGTTGCTTCCATGTCCTGGCTATTGTAAATAGAGCTGCAATGAACATTTTAGTACATGACTCTCTTTGAATTATGGTTTTCTCAGGGTATATGCCCAGTAGTGGGATTGCTGGGTCATATGGTAGTTCTATTTTTAGCTTTTTAAGGAACCTCCATACTGTTCTCCATAGTGGCTGTATCAGTTTACATTCCCACCAACAGTGTAAGAGGGCTCCCTTTTCTCCACACCCTTTTCTCCACCCTCCAGGCGCTGGAGGGCGCCTGACTCCTCCAGCTCCGTTTTTCGTTCTCAAGATTGCTTTGGCTATTCAGGGTCTTTCGTGTTTCCATACAAATTGTGAAATTTTTTGTTATAGTTCTGTGAAAAATGCCAGTGGTAGTTTCATAGGGATTGCATTGATGAAACTGAGGTGAAGAGTTTAAACTGTTCATGATCACATTCCTAGAAAAGTACAGTTGATAAGCAAAATTTCTACTATTAAACATAAATGATTCAGAGATTACTGAATCTCCACTCCACTTCTAGCCACTTATCTTAACAAACATAGTTCCTACTCATCAAAGTTCCATCTCAGGTTGAAACTCTCTCCTTTTTGAAAAAATAATTGCTGAAGTTTACATTTTTTTACTTATTTCCACTTTTTATTATATAGAAAATATAAACAAAAAAAGAGGGGAGTTCCCTGGTGGTGTAGTGGTTAGGATTTAGTGCTTTCACTGCTGTGGCCCAGGTTCAGTCCCTGGTTGGGGAACTGAGATCTCACAAGCCGCATGGCATGGCCAAAAAACAAAAAAACAAAACCACAACAGAATAGTATAATTTCATGGGTCTATCATTTAATCTTAGCAAGTATACATCTCATTTAGCATAGTGTTTTTGAGGTTCATTCATGTTGTATAAAATGCATCAGTAATCCATTACTTTTATTGCTGAATGGTATTGCATTGTATGAATGCAAAAAGTTGGTGTCTTCATTCAATAAGGAGATTTAGATTGTTACCAACTAGGCAATAATGAACAATGCTGCTATGAATAGTTGGGTATACATCTTTGCATAGATAAATGTTCTTATTCCCTTGGGTAGATTCCTAGGAAGAAATTGCCAGATGGTTTTTCAAAGTGGCTATATCATTTAACAGTTCCACCTATAATTTCCAATTGCTGTATGAAAGTTCCAATTTCTCCACACTCTTCCGCATCTTCATTTATATATCTTCTTTGGTGAAACGCTTACTCAAATCTATTAATTAGGTTTAAAGGATTTTTAATTGGAATATATGTCTTCTTATTTTTGAGATACAAGAGTTTATTATATATTCCAGATGCAAATCCTTTCAGATATATGATGTTTTCCTTCTGCCTGAAGGATGATCTTTAACATATCCTATAGTACAAGTCTGCTGGTAATGGATTATTTCAACTTTTGTATGTCTAAAAGCATCTTTTCACAGATGACTTTTCGCAGAATGGTCTGATGAACCTTCCAGTGTATAACTGTTGATGTCTGGGGGGTTCTCATCTTCTTAAGCCCTGATGATTCCTTGCTGTCTTCCTTCTGCATCTTTGTGCACAGATAAGTGGGAAGCCACAGACAATCAGCAGCTTCAAGATCCATTTGATAAACACAAGAAAGGAAGTGTCAGAACAGTCTGGTTCTTACACCAAGATATAGGCATAAATCTTTGAGGCAAAAAATTGTTATAACCTTACTAAAAGGGATAATATTACAAATAAACACAAAAGCAAGCTGATAATAATTTAAGAGTATGTAAAAAGGTAAATACATACACAAAGATTAGTCTTTTCCTTTTTTATCACCTGTGAGCTTTTTATTTAATTTACTTTCATATGTTGTGTTTAATACACAAATAGATAATAAATTTAAAGCCTTTACCTTTATTTTTAATACATAATTAAATCAGACATTGTATATATCACATAGGATTTAACATCTTAACTTGTAACATTTCTGCTAAACAGACAATATACAATCCAATGAGATAGTTACATTCTTTTTAATTTAATTTTTATTTTATTTTGGCCTCACTGTGCCGCATGCAGGATCTTAGTTCCCCGACCAGAGATTGAACCTGCGCTGTGCCACCTACAGTGGAAGCGTGGAGTCTCAACCACTGGACCACAAGGGAAGTCCCAACATTCTTTTGTTCATATCAAGACTTTGAAATCCAGTGAAAAATTTACACTTACCAACATATCTCAATGTAAATGCTAAATTTTCATCAGAAATACTTACTCTGCATTTAGAGCTCATAAAATTTACAGTTGAAAGAGTAGATTCACATATGCAAGTTGTTCTAAGCATATTAAAAAGCTTCCCAATAACTGGATTGAAAACCAGTGTTTAAAGTTAAATTAATTAAAATTCAATAAAATTAAAAATTCAGTACTTGGTGGAACTAGTCACATTTTTGTGTTTGATAGCCATGTTGGGTAGTGGCTACTATACTATACAAAAGAGCTCTAGAAAGTAATTGGGTGGCTGGGGAACAAGGATGGTTTCAAATTTGTACTGTTTCCATACATGACAACACAAATACATGAATAAAACATTGTCTTGTTTTAAAGCAATATGGTAACTAGTAAGTTGTAGAGATTGCAAATGCACCCTTACAGGATGAATGTGGGGGCAAAAGAGTTATCTTAATATTATATAAGTTTCTTGTAACTTAAAACAAAATTCCTAGTAACAGCATTTCATAAACGTATTCCGAAAGTGCTGTATCACAAAAAACTTATTTCAAAGTAAAGATTATATGCCTGGTAAAACTACACTATTTAATTAAAAGAATAGGATCAGGGGACTTCCCTGGCTATCCAGTGGTTAAGAATCCATGCTTCCACTGCAGGGGCCAAGGGTTCGACCCCTGGTCAGGGAACTAAGATCCCGAATGCTGCGTGGCATGGCCAAAAAAAGAAAAAAAGAAGAGGATCAGAGTGTTGATGAAGATATGGCTATTTAAAGTAAATGCAAACAGTTTGAATAGAATAATTTTGTAAAATGTGAGTAGAAAAAATCAATAATTATAAATTAATATTTTATATATTTGATTTCAAATATATATGAACTTCAAAAATAAATTAGATACTATAAGTTTAGGAATATGTACATTTAAATATGTGATTATATTAAATATATGTGTAAAAGTTATTTCTGTGTGTGTTCATAAGTAGCATTAGTTTTATAGTTTTGTTGGTAGTGTATATTCTTGTCTGGTTTTAGTGTTGGTGTTAGGAACTTCAAATACAGAAGTGAGGACCAAGTGAAGACTCTTCTTCCTTATACTGAAATGGGCATATAGCAGGAGAATTAGCACAACATTGCCTTGAATTCTATAACTTACTTGTTCTTTTAATGGTTATTAGTCCATTCAGTGTCTGAAGTTCCTTTTCAGCAAATTTTGGTAATTGTATTTTCTTAGAAAATTTCCTTTTTCTCTCCATTGCCATTTTTAAAAATATTCCATAATTTTTCAATTGTCTCCACATATTTAGTTATGTCTCATTTCTTATGAACCTTTTCTCAGAAGAGCAAAGAATAGAGGTTCAGAAAGCCTGGAGAAGAAAAAACCCATTTTCTAGATGAGATAGACTAGGTTCCTGAATAAATAAATGAGAAAAGGAAACCCATTTTGAAGAGTGTGTTATATATTCAGGCACAGGGACATGAGGTTTCTTCCCAGTTTCTAAAAGAAACAAAATATGGAAAAGAAGACAAGGGAAACCACTGTCCACTGTCCTAAGGTTAGGCAGGGTAGACAGACTGGGTACAGAGAAAATTGAAGAGGTAACATTTCCTAGCAGGGACAAACTAAATTTCAGAAAACAGAGGACAGAGTGCTGCTACACAGGGCTCAGCCTCCTAGAGTCAAGACCTGGGATCTTTATCTCCTAGATTCCAAGCCTGGTTGGGGGGAAGACATGGGAAATTCACAGTTGTGGTATTTTGGGGATCTGAGTGGGAAGGGGATTGTAACCACCTCCTCTCCATCTCTGCTCTACAGCAAAATGGAAGAAGCCTCATGAACGCACCTCATTCACACACACACACACACACACACACACACACACAGCATGAAGAGTTGGAGGCTCTGTTTAGCTGCAATATGTTTCCAGATAAAAACCTCCAGAGAGAACTTGCTTTAAAACTCAACCTACCAGCGTCACCAATAAAGGTCTGTCTGATCCTCTGAGGTGTGCTTTGAGCCCCCATCCAAATTACATTCTACCATTCAGCCTGGAAATTCCCTCTGTAACACAATGAAGTAACATTGTTACTTCATTGTAACACAATGAAGTAGTAACACTTCATTTATTGAGTACCTACTGTGTGCTAGTACTGAGCTGGGCACATTGTATATGCTGGCTTTATTATCACCCAGTTTAGAGGATGTGGAAAAGTGAGTTTCGGGAGCCAAGTGACTGGGTCATGGAGATAATACATAGTATAACTGGAATTAGAACTCCAGAGGTACAAAAGAGCTCAAATTAGAGAAATGACTCTCATCCTGACAGACTTCTTACTTAGGAACTTCTCTAGCAAAACCCTGCACTCATTTATTCACAACAGACTAATCTGGTAATCATTTATTACCAACAGACAAGTAACTTCTCCAACAACTGAGTCTGCTAAGACCCCAAATTTTTGTTAGAATATTGTTCACTGAAGAGGCCTTCTAAAATAATCCTTGAAAATCCCTTAGTTCAAATTCTCCACCTCTCCCTACATCCCTGAACTTCCTTCTCTTCTCTAGAGTTCAGGACCCTTTCTCTGAACCCCCAGCACAACCTCTGAGACATACCCTCCTTTTTTTTCTTTCTTTTTCCTCTGGGGCCCAGCCTTGATCCCTCATTGTTCCTATTGACTCCATTCATACCTACCTCTGCTCTCTCAGAACTCAGTATCATAGTGATTTGGAGAGGACATGAGGGTTATAATCTGACTTTTTTCACCCAGGAGAAGCCTCCAACTCCTTCTCCAGTAACAGACCATAATCTCTCTTCCCCCACTCCCAGATTTGGTTCAGGAATCGGCAGTTCAAAAAGAGGAAGCAGCAGTGGCAACAAGAGCAGCAATCACTGAAGCCACCGAACCAGGTCCTTCCAGCCAAGAATGTGCCCACAGCATCAACCAGTCCTCATTCTTTTCTCCCTGCAGTTTCAGATTCTTATAGCTCCCACTCACCTCAGCCCTTAGACCCTTTCCATTGGGCAAGGGACTCTATAATCACTGAGATTGCTGTCCAAGCAATCTTGGACAAGTGATGTCCAAATGCAAGATCCTCAGTTGGAGAGGCTAGTGGCCTCAGTTCCTGCTTTGTACTCTGATGCCTATGACATAGCACAAATCATGGAACTGTACAGTTTTCCTGATGAAGATGAGATAGCCAGCTCTTCTTTCCATTCTCTGTATCATTATCTCTCACCGACAAAGCCCAGTTAGAATAGAGTTCCTTTCTTAGCCTCTTTGCTGATCCAGCTGTAGGTTTATCTCCTGGGCAAACCTGCTTCAGTATGACAAGCTGGAGCTTTGCAGCCTACAGTCTAAGAAACAGCCTGGAATTCCAGAACCCCTTCAGTATGGCACACTTTGGAGGTTGCTGATCAAAGTACTAATAAATATCAGACAGTATTGAAAAAGGATCTTCTTGCATCTTGTACATGCTCTTTCCTTTGCCTGCTTTTAACCCAAATATCTGGCTCAGTGTTACTTGGATTTCCATGGAAATGTTGTAAAAACTAGGAGCTTCCCGCAAGTATAGCCCAGTACTACACAATCAGCCCCACAAGTCTCCCTGGAGAGGACTTCCTAGTCCCTTTGATGGCCAATGAGACTGCAAAATTCCCTCTTCCCAAGACTATCTTTGACTTTTTAAAAGGTCAGTAGCATTTAGGGGTCATCCACTTTTACTGTCAGCAGGTTTATAAACTTACATTTTCAACAGATTTTTAGAATGACAGTTAAGCTAATTTTCCAGCTATATGATTAATGAACAAAATTAATGGCACTTCTCAAAAGCAATAATAAACACATAACAAGATAAGTACCTCTCAGTGAAAAATATAAAGTATCTAGGAATTAACTAAGAAAATTAAGACCTCTGTACAGAAAAGTTTAAAACTTAATAATGGACATTGGAAATGTTCGAATAAAAGACATTT
>NC_082686.1:69443995-69526331 GCF_949987515.2 Delphinus delphis
TTGCCAAGGGCCAGAGCACAGTTTACAAGGGCCAGAGCTCAGTTTATGCCTAAATGTAGCTCTGGGTTAAAGTTGGGCACTGTTTTCTCAGTTTGAATTAAATCAGGTTTGACCTCTTCAATTTTACATTTTGGGAAGTGAGTGAACATTCCCTCATGCTGTTCCTGAAACTATTTTATCATCATCTGCGGTTCAGATGGAAGGAATTCGGCCACGCAGAGTCAATATCCCCGGGCTGCCTGGGCTGACTCCTGGCTTGCTTGGTTCTGTTTCTCGTCTGCTTGACTCGCTGGCTCCTGGATGACCATTCCTTCCCCACAGTGGGGTAGCGTGTGTGTTGCCAGGGCTGCAGGAAATTTAGTCCATCCAAGCAAGCAGACTGGAAATCAAATGCAAAGAAAAAGAAAAAACATTATTCAAAGTCTGAATAGGCTTGGTGAGACTTTTCATTGCAACACTCAGCACGAGGAGGGCAAGCCCGAGGACAGTGGCCTTTTGAGGCCTAACAGGAGTCTGCTCGTTTTCAAGGACAGTGTGTGATTTGAGCATGAAGGGTTGCAGCCCGAGTTTCTCTAATCCAAAAGCAGCTTCTTTTTGTGACTGCCGGCTTATCCTGTCTGAATCCAGGGGAAGTGGGAAGGAGCTAGCATGTATTCAGCGCCTACCACGTGTCATGCGTTGTGCTGGCCACCTCCATATGTTATCTCTATCTCCTCCTTTGTATTTATCTTCTTTGACCCAGACATTGAAGGGTTTTTAAGAAAAAGGAGGAGAGGGGGAAGAGAAGGGCGGAGGGAGTGGGGTGGGAAGGCAAGAACCCTCAGTTGGTAAGAAGCCTATAATGTGCTAGTTGATTTTGTTTTGTGAGATCAGGGCTGACTTGGACTCCTCTTCGCAATGAGATAAATGACTGTATCTGGGGGCCTCAGTGTAGACACCCAGTTCAGGGTTAAAGGCTAATTTGACCTTATGGCTTTCCTTCAGTGTTTCCTCACTACCACTGAATAAAGGCCCAGTTCTGCCTTTCGACCTTTGCCTTTCAACCTAGGCCCCTCCCTGCCTTCATCATCCCTTCTCACTCCCTCTCACATCCTGCTCTAGAGCTCTTGGTACCTGCTCACATCCCATGCTGTTTTTCAAGCTGTTTCCTCTCATTCAGATGCCCTTCCCGTCTACACCTTTTTCACCTGACTAAATCCTGTTGTCTTTCAAGTATTATTCAGCTGTTGTGACCTTCTGGGAGTCATCGTGCTTCTCCCCGTCTCTACCTCTAACAAGTTGAAGCAGGTCTTTATCTGCTATCAGCCCATCATATACACTTTTTTTTTTTTTAACATCTTTATTGGAGTATAGTTGCTTTACAACGTTTCATAGTACTTGTCACACTTAAAGTTGACAGACTGTTGAATACATTTGTCTCCCTCACTAGACTCTGACCTTGATCTTTTATCATCAGTCTCTAATCCAATGTCTGGAATACAGTGGGCGTTCAGTAAGTGAATAAAATATTGTACTGAGCATCATGGGCATGTGACTATTTATATCAGAATTCTTTTGGCTACAAGAAACAGAACACTGGACTCTGTTGCCGTGTTCCATCTTTTAATCCATTTTGTCCCTTTCCCTCCTATTTTCTTTAAGATGTTAATCATGATTCTTTTGAAAGTTTTGCCTGCAAATTATAGCCTGATCATCTCTGGATCTGTTTCTATTGACTGTTTAATTTTTTTTATTCTTAGTCACTTTTCTCTGCTTCATATGTTGCATAATTTACTGGCTATTATAGGTGATGTACTGTACAGACTCCTGATTAGGTTATCCTTCTCTAACTATTGTTGAGTTTTGTTCTGGGCTGCAGTTAAACTGCAGATCGTGATCCTCTTGAGCCTTGGTTTAGGGTTTGCTATGACGCATCTACTTCCATCTTTTCTTTTATCCTAGGGTATAGCCCTTATTCTTAGGATATGGGTCTTACTCTTACAGTCTGGTCTTTCTGGGGTCCCAACTGAGTGTCCAGAGTGTTCACCAGAGTCTCTTTACACTGTTTGATTTAGAACTCCTAACATTTCCTCAGCACTGTGTAGCCTCTGACGTTTCTGCTCAGCTCTCCACCTCCCACAGCTGTCCTCCACTAGACCTTCTGGAGTCTCACCTTGCCTATGCACAGCTTAGGATTTGGCCGAGGACCTGAAGGAAATTGCGGTGAAGATTCGTAGGGCTCCTTTTCTTAGCTCCCTCTCTCTTACTTCCTATCACTGTAATTGCAACCACCGTACCAGCCCTGAAGTCTAATCCCTGGTGTTTTATACCCATGAAGACTGCTGCTCTCAGCCCAGCTCCTGTTTCTGGGCTCCACAGTTTGGAAAATACCCTCAGGGAGAAAGCCAAGGTGGATATGGGGCTTACATTGAATGTTTCCCTTCCTTCAAGGATCATTGGTCTATGTTGGTTGTTGACCAATGCTTTTAACTAGTTTACACGTGGTAGAGTTAAGTTCGATACCAGCTACCCCATTAAGAACAGGCTGTAAGTCCACATGAACTGTTTAAATAAAAATGAAAGTGCATTAGAATTACCTGCAGGACTCCTACTGAATCAGAATCTCAAGGGTAGGGCCTAGGAAGCTATATTTTTTTTTAAGAAAACGCTTTAGGTAGTTCTGAATGAAGGCTAGGTTTGTGAACTATTGTGGTAGATACTTGAGCAGTGAGTTTGGAGGAAAGAGAAATCAGTATGGACTCAGTTGCTCAAAGAAGACATCTGGAGGAAGTGAGACTTCAGTTGTGTTTTGAAGGGTAGAAATAATTTGGATATGGAGTATTTCATGGAAGGAAAGATGTCAACACAAACATGGGGTGGCAATGAGCATGGTGTGGAGTATTTGCATGGAAGTGAATAGAATATGACAGGAATGGATGCTTGGTGTAGGACAGGGGTGTAAAAGAATAGGGGGAAAGGCAGATGTGGACCAATTGAAGGTGGAGGGGAGGCACCTTGAATGCCAGAGTAAGGAGATTGGCTTTTGCAATATGGATAATAGATAGCAACAATAATTTTGTGGGGTTTTTTTTTTTTTTTTGGACTGAGGGAATGACAGGGTGAAAGCAGTGTATTAGAGCAGTGAACCTGGTGGGGGCAGATTGCTGGGTATAAGGAATAAAACAGACTCAGTGAGATCAGTAAGGGAGTAATTGCAGTAATCTTGGCAGGAGGGGCTGAGTGGTGAGTATCAGTAGCAGTGGAAAGTGACACGTATATTTCAGAGTGATTTGAGGAAAGAGAACAAATGGGCGGGGGGGGGGCGGGGTAAAGACGTGGGGTGTCAAGAGAAGGTAAGGGTTTTCATAGAACAGGCAGAATAGTTTTAGATGCTACTGGAACAGCAAGGGGATATTCACATTGAATCCATGGGCACCATGTGACTAGGAATAATCTGCAATTTAGGTGTGCATTTGGGAGACAATTTGATAGTGGTTTAAAAGCATGGATTTTGGTGAGGCATGGACATATATACACTACCAAACGTAAGGTAGATAGCTAGTGGGAAGCAGCCGCATGGCACAGGGAGATCAGCTTGGTGCTTTGTGACCGCCTGGAGGGGTGGGATAGGGAGGGTGCGAGGGAGGGAGACGCAAGAGGGAAGAGATACGGGAACATATGTATATATATAACTGATTCACTTTGTTATAAACCAGAAACTAACACACCATTGTAAAGCAATTATACCCCAATAAAGATGTTTAAAAAAAAAAAAAAAAAGCATGGACTTTGGAGTCATATAGACTTAGATTTGAGTCTTTAATATGCACCCTGACTGTGTGACCTTGACCAAGTTATTTGATCTCTCTGAATCTGTTTCTTCAACTAGACAAAGGTGGTGATGATGCTATCCACTATCTCCTAGGGCTGCTATGGGGCTTAAGGTAACATGTGTAAGTCTCACTGTGCAGAGCCAGGCACATATTTATTCTTGTCAGTTATTGGGGAAGTTAGGGTTAGAGAACACCCTGGAGCAGAGGAAATTAGGTTCAGATGGACACTAGATTCTAAATTTATCTTCATCACTTACAGGCTGTATGATCTCGGGCAATTTACTTCAGCTCTTTGTACTGAGTTTTCACTACGTTGAAAGCTGAATTAACAATACCCTTTTTCTGCATTATTATAAAGGCTAATGAGATAGTCTGTGGAGGTACTTAGCACAGGGCCTGGCGCATGAAACAGGAAATACTGTCTGTGTGGTTGAAATTGTGAGCCTAGATGGATTTTCAAATGGACAGAGCTGACGAATAAAAGGCAGAGGGGCTGAGGGCTAAGGGTTGACTGTGTCTGTAAGGGTGTGAGGGACAGGAAAGAAAGCCACGAAGGGGCAGCCAGAGAAGTGGGAGGCAAGTTTAACAAATCAGTGTGGAACTGAAGGATTGGTGAGCTTTTGAAATTAGAGCGTTCCTATTGTTTTTGTTGTGCTGAGACTAGACATGGTATGTCAAGGGAGAGAGTGTGAGTGGGTGAAAGCACTGGTTCTCCTGGGAGAAGTTAGTGTTCAGTAGCGACTTGTGAAAGCAGGAGGGGGATGCTCATCACTGCTGCAGCCGGATGGCCTGCCCCTGAAAATGACCTGGTGTAGAAGGCCAGAGACGGCTGAGTTTCGGAAGGGAGTGCATCAGATTCTGATGAGAGACCGAGGGAAGGGTCAAGACCTCAGAAAGGAGGCAATTATTTTTCACTGTGGGTGCAGACTTAGGAAAGCAGTAAAGGTAGAAGGTGTTACAAGGAGTTAAAGAGGAAGTGGATGGAGGGAAAACAAAAACAGCAGGGGCGGGCAGAATGCACTTCTGAAAGTTTGCTGATGATGGGAAGGGTAGACAGAATGAAGCTCTGAGCATTTTGGAAGGTGGAGCTGCAGGGTTAAGAGCATCAGCGCTGGAACTAGGCCTCCTGGGTTTGAATCTCAGCTCTGCCGCTCATTAGCTTTGTGGCTTTGGGCCTCTCCGTGCCTTAGTTTCTCAGTCTGTAAAATGGAGATGATAATATTGGGGGTTAACGTTGGGGAGATAATTAGGAGGTTATTGAGAGGATGAAGTGAGTTCAATATGTTAAATGCTTAGAATAGTGCCTGGCACAGAGTGAGCATTCAGCAAATGTTAGTTGCTATTATTATTGTTGTCACCATTATCATTACTGCTATTATTGAGAGAAGGTGAAAACGAGAAAGGAGAATGGAGAAATGGAAGACAAGGAGAGACTATATACACAGAGTTTGACTCTGCAATATGGATGCCACACCTACCAAGGAGTCTTCTTAGGTTCTACTAAGCATTCAGACTGAAAGACTGCTATGGGCCACCCTTGGCGCTGATCCAGTCAGGACAGTATAAGATGGAAGCTGTGGTTTCCCAGCAGGACAGTCCTTGCAACAATCCAGCTCAGGGGCAAGGAGACAAGATCCATGGTGGGCAGCGGCAGAAGCTCCCATGGCTCAACAACCCATGCCCCACAGAAGCCAGTATCCTCTGTTGGCACAGCTTCCAGGGTTCCTGCAATGGACACACCAGTCACAAGAGTCACCCCCTTCAGGGAAGATCAAGGAACGCTGTCCCCATCAGTTATTTATAGTTTATTGATAGTCCTTCTAATCAGATACAGTTTACCAATCGGGGGTGTTTTTACCACTGGCAGCATGACTTAGTAACATGTTGGCACACACTATCTTTCTCTGTTTCCAGGGAAACAGAACTGGGGTGTTAACTGAAGTTCAGATTAGCATATGCAGAAGGGGAAAAGGTTCTGTTATTTCCTTGCTCACAGTGGGAGCAAATAGGGACATTTGCCTGTTTTATAGAGAAACTGGGGCAGTTCTAGATGTGAGCAGCCTGTTAGGATGTTAGATCTGAGATCTGGGAATTAGGGAATTTGGGCATGGAGTGGGTAAGAAATATGCTAGGGGATCGATAGAATGTCTACAGGTCAGAGACACAGCCTGGCCGGTGAAATTGTTTGGTGCCCTGGCTGATTCCTGAGGCCACAGTGCTGGGGTCTCCAGGTAACCAGGCTGAGCCATCCTCTGAGAGCAGCTGGATTTATGGTGAAAGATAAAAATGGCTTCTCTCTTATACCATATATACAAGAATGCCAGCTGACATTCCAAAAGCCTAAAGGAAAACAGGCAGGGCCCGGAACACCTTCTCTCCCTCAGTAGATATTTATTAACTGTCCATCAGGCACAAGTCCCAACCACCTCCCCTGTCTATAGACACCAGTGTAAGGACGGCCTCCCAGAACCTCGGACTCCCTATGGCCTGCAGGCCTTGCAGGAGACAGAAGAGGAGAGATGTCAAACTCCCTTCTGTAAGGAATTCTAGGAACCTAGAAACTAGATCCAAATTTTGTGTTCCTTTATTTTTTCTTTCTCTACCCCGCTTTGGAAAAGCAGGAGAGCTCAATCCTAGGTTAGTGGATAATTGAAAACAAAGTTGAAGGGTCTTAAGGGTCGTAGGCCAGAACACACACATGGGGTCTGTGTGTTGCCCTGTTTGCCTGAGGACATGTGCCGGGGTCAGCCAGAGTTGTCAGATGGGGAGATTTGCCCTTAATTCCCACCCACTTCTCGCTTTAGGCCCTCTCTCTCTTGGCATAGGGCTCCTCTGCCACCCCATTCTAGGATCTCATCCCTGGGTCGTGCTCACAAAGTGCCTCGCTTTCTTAATAGGCTGTTTCTGTATCCTGGATAAATTAATTCCAGGAGGGGTTGCAGGAATAATACATTTTAGTAGGAGTCTCTCCTAAGTAAAAAAACTCTTAAGAGCCAAAGTGATTGAATCTCTAATAGTGAAAGGGTTGGGGAGTGGCAGAGAGGATGGGGAAGGGGGAGTTTGGAAGCAAGGCAGGAGGGGGTGAGATCCCTGGTTAGGCTACACAGGGAGGGCAGGAGGGGACAGTGCCCTCAGGCATGACCCTGAGAGAGTGTACGGGGCTCTGAGTCCTGTGTGGGCAAAGGCACCACAGGGCCCTGAGTGTGTGTCAGGGTGGGGGCAGTGGGAGGATGCATGGGTATCCCTGGTCTGTGCAGTGCCCTGTGGTGGCACTGGGAGTGCGTGTCCGGGAGGGATGGGCTGTGGATGTTTGTGTACGAGCTGCAGATGGGATTTCCATGAGCCCATGGTGATTTTGCAAAATGAACACAGTGCAGTTTTAAATCCACGCCTTTCATCTGTTTTGTGCTCTAAAACAAAACATTAGGGAACTATGTGCAGTAGAATATGCTCACTATGTAGATTTAAAAATCTATCTACCGAAGCATGAAACTGTTGTCTTATTTGAATCTCACTATTATGCTAAGGTTGAAATAGTATAAATTTTTATCCCCATTTCAAGGTAAGGAAACTGAGATTTAGACCATTAACCTAACTTGTCCAAGTTTATAAAGCAGATTTGCACTAGAACCCAAGTCTCCTGATTTGAAGCCTCTGTTCTTTGCACTGTAACACACATAACATTTCATTTTGGAGTTGACTGCACAGCAAGTTTTCAGATGTAGCAAGGTTCTCTGGCAAGGAGGTTGTTAGTATTCTTTAGGGCACAGGCTTTTATGGATGGGTCGCTGCAGTGTCCAAGCAGGGTTAACAGGGGACAACAGGTGATACTGGAATGTGCATATTTAGGAAAGAAAATCCATTGGTTGTCTTCTGTCCTCTCAATCAAGTCACCAAACCTGAAAATGAGCAAATTAAAACCAGTGTAATCTAAATTACAGACAGTATAAAACACTAACACTAGGTGGTAAGGTAGTTTGAAAGTTAAAACTCTAAATCAGATGCTGTTGCTAAATTTGGCAAATGAAGGAAAATAAGACCAAGATCCTTATTTAATATCCTTGCTCTATGAAATAGTTTATGCTTTATTAAAAACAGAACAATAATAACCTTTTAGCTATCCCCATATTTAAAAGAAAAGGAGAAAAGGTTTCTGTTTATTTTCCTAATTTGCATTTAAATAGATTCATTTATCATTTATTATATATTAAGAACTAGATTTGTATATTTTCACTGAGTTTAAGCCAGCATAAAAACATTACTTTGCAAAACGTGGGGAAAAAAAACCCCAAGTAGCTTACATGTAACATCTATCTTCTTAATGAGACAAAACTATGTTGGTTTCCAAACAAAGAGATAAAATTTCATTTTTTAGACATGAACTTTCCTCCTGGAGGAATTTTGTTGTTTTATTACATTTTGTTGAATCTACCATTTGTATCTTCTCAAAAAAAAAAAAGTTCAAAATGTTTGAAACCACTGTGGAGACATTTTCTTTAGTTTTGGGGGGTTTTTTTTCTTTAGATTTTTGTTCCAGTGTCTAGTTCAGGTGTCTTCCAGAAAGCCCAATTCAAATAGATCAAATCATAAAATGTCCTAGTTTAGAAAGGGTCAGCTTGTCTGGAGATTAGCAACCCCAGAGCCTGTGACCAACTCCCTCATGCATTTCTTTCATTCACTAAGTATTTATTGAGAGAAGTGGAGCTATTTGAATCAGCCATCCCCAGGCACTGAGGGGGCAGGTGGGAGGCAGAGACGAGGGGGCCGGGTACTGGCCGCTGAATGGCCGCATGTGAGGAGCAGCATCCTCCCACCGCTGGAGCCCCACAGTGCCCTGGTGGCTGCCTTTTGAGGGGCAACTGCTCTGTGGAGCCTGGGCAGAGGAGTTCCTACAGTCACATGCAGGAGGCAGGGCAGTGTCCCAAGAGCCTGGATCAACAGACACTCAGTGAATGTGCCTTGGGTGGCATGAATGAAGCCCACTGGGGGGGGCTTCACTTTTCTGAACCTGTTTTCCATCCGTAAAGTGGGCCTGCTGGAGGCAGTGAGATGATGCTTGTGAGTGGACATTTTGAACCCTAAAGCACTGGACGGATAGATGTCAAGGCTGAGACTAAGAAGCTGCATTTCTCTGGCTATTAGGAACAATGCCAGTTTTCTTACAGTCATTCTTTGTATTCAAAAGTTACAAATGTTAAGCTGTAGCAATGAATAAGCATTCTGACCCAGGAGACTCAGTAAAACTAATTTTTATTTTGAATGGAAAAAAATACACTCCGTAAGTTTCCAAATTGAGCCGATTGTAAACCAGGATGCTTACCTCCATTCTGGGCACTGCTTATCCCTTGGAAATGAAGAGAAGCCCAGAAAAGAAGAGACTTGCCCACAGTCTCATGGGTAATTAGTGACAGAGCCAGGCCCAGAACCAGCCTAGTCCTTATCCCACTTAACTGCACACGCACATGGGTGCTTACACGCGTGTGCGCACACACACGTTCTCTCTCTGCCGCCAGCTGTAGTGAATGCAGCAGAAATGCTGGTGACCCTTGCAGGCAACCAGGCTCACAAAAGTGAGTATTATATACAATTAGGCAGCAGATTCAGGTCCAGAGAAGACTTGAGACTGTCCCTAGGAAACAGCCATGTTGGAGAGACCGTGGTTCCTGATATCACATCGACTGTCTGGTCCCTAGGTGCCTGAGATGAGTGTCACCTCCTTGGAGCACTGCCTCTAGCCTCCGGCATAGCTGAACTTTCCCAGAATGCGCAGCCCCCAGAGACAGCTCGTGTGCTCCAGTATGGAAGGCAGATGGGGCGCAGTGGCCTGGGTGCAGACCTCATTGTGTGAGAAGCCCATTCAATGAGGCGTGCGGTTCCTCCAGCACTCTTCGCTCTCGCCTGCCTTTTAACTCACTGTTGTTATTGCTTTTCTCCTTAAGTGGCCCGTGTTCGGCTCTCCTTGCTCTGTAGTCCGGCAGGGACCTGGCGCCAGGCAATCTAATCATTCTGATGCTAGCATATAACTCTCTGTTTATTAGCATATCTAAATACTCATTTAACAGAAAATACAGGGAAGGTCACTCTAGGCCACTGGGATAGACAAGAAAGTATGAGTGAGCACTTTTCATCCTAAGTTCCAAGGACTTCAGGCATTTCAGATTTTCATTGATTTTATTGATTCTTTGGTCAACAAGGAAAAGAGAGGAGGGATTATTTTTAAATGGGGTTGAGAGGCAGAATTTAAAAGAACAAAAATTACACAGTGAAGTTCCTTTAGACTCCTGGGGCACTTGTCTTCTTCCCCTCTTGTCCTTAATAGTAATTTTAAAAAGCGCTGACCGCGTGCCTGCGGTGTGGGGTTGGCTGTGGCTGGTGGACCCGGGGTGGCGCACGCCACCGATCCTGCCCAGCCTCCGCAGGCACCCCCAGCCTGGAGCATCTGCTGACCCTTGCAAGTGAAGGATGATACTTTTGCCCTTTATCTGTGTAGGTAGCCGGAAGTGATCTGGGTAATTCAAAAGGGAGAATCATCTCCAGATTCAATCCCACTTTATGCCCATTTGCCTTGGGAAGGTGATGTGCTTGTACTTAACCATGAGTTGTCATAGCCTTGGTGTCCCTCTCCTGACCTCCAGACAAAACTCTAACTGCCCACAGGACACCTCCACCTGAAGGTCTCCTACGCCTCGCAAACTCAGCATCTGGAACGGAACCTGCGGTCTCTCCTCCCCTACCCCAGCTTCTTGCCCTCCTCTTGAGGTGGTACCTTGGGGGCACCTTCTCTTACAAGGATCCAGGGCGCCATGCCAGATACCTGGCTGTCTTCCCTCTCTCTTTCTCACCCTCCCTCCCCAAACAGTTGGGAGTCCTCAGTCCCTTCCTAGCAATTCTTGCTCTGCCCACTTCACAGACTCCACTGTCACTCCCCACATCCGGGTTTCCAGGTTCTCACTCTTGCTCCCCAGGATTACAGCCTCCTAACCATTCTTACTGCTCCATCTCTCCCTGCCAGTCCACATCCCATGCTCCTCTCAAAGCTCACATCACATTTCACTGCTCAGCTTACAACCCTCCACTGACATCTTGCTGCCCGCAGTATATGGTCCAGGTTTCCTAAAGCCTGTGTCCAGGGCTCTCCATGGTCCCTTCTACCTCCCCAGCCACATATTCTCCTCACATCAGGTCCAGAAGCACAGAAGTGGTGCTTTCAGAGCCCTCTACACACTGGGCTGCCCCACGGTTCTGCCCCTTTGATCTTCCCTTTGCCTGGAGCCCACATCTCACTCTTTCACCTGGCTAATTCCTACCTGAGTCAGGGTCAAGTCAGGTGTCACCTCCTTTGGGAAGCCTTCTCTGCTCTTCCCTCTCTTCACACCGTCAAGAGAGGCTGCTACCTTGATTACCACACTGACCTTTATCTTGATAGATTTCTTTGTTGAGTTGTGATTTTAATCACGTCATATGCCAAGTTCTGCTAACACTGTATCTGAGTCCATGTTTGCTTTCCACACTGGCTTTTAAGCCACTTAAACTCAAGAATCACATATTAATCATTTTTGCCTTGTATAGTGCCTGGCATGTAATGAGTGTCCGATAAATGCTGGTTAAACGTAACTGAAAAAGTAAATTCGCTTTTCCGTTTAAAGGGGAAAAATGGAATGAGGCTGTGACTCTGCCTTCCAGGAAAGCTGGCGTGATCTTTGCAGCTTCTCAGCCTACACCTGTGCTCCGTCCTTCCCTGCTCTACTCTGCAACTGAGCTGCAGTCTTTAGCTCATCCCAAGCTATGGACCATGGGTTCCAAGTATAGCGATCCTCTTCTCCAGAGGTTTAACACGTTTCCTGGCTGTATCACTTGACTACTCTGGGCAGAGACTTACAGAAACTCCAAATTAAACCAGTTTGAATAATAAAGAGGATTTCTTGGCTCAGGTACTAAGCAAGTCCAGACACAGTGTGGAGATCAGGCAAGGCTTGATCAGGGCTCTGCTTGTTTCCTGCCATTGTTTTGGCTACGCTCTTTCTCTGCCCATTGGCTTCACCCTCAAGCTGCCAGCAGAATGGGTACAGCAATTTGAGGTGCAGGGTCACAATGACAGTATCAGAGGAAGAGGAGTCATAGCTAAACAACTACAGTTCTGTTTTCCCAGGAGCTTCCAGCAAACTGCCCTTTGTGTTTTATTGTACTGAATTGGATAACATTCCCGTTTCTAAGACAATCCCATGGGTCAGGAAATGTCATACACTGATTGGCTTAGATCTGGTGTCCTGAGAAGGGGTAACCCTTAGAGTGACCAGGCTTTCCCTTGGAATTGAGGTTCTGGTTAGCTCCCCTAAAAGTGAGTGGGCCACCTGTGGGAGAGGTGGAAACCTAAATGAAAACCAGGTACAGAGCCATGGGGAGGAAAATGGCTCAATGCCCACTGTGCTAGGCAGTATTCACTCTACCCTTAAAATCCTCCTCTGCTGGTTCCTCATGGGTCATAGCAGAAACCCTGTGAGGCTGTGGAGTCACAAGAAAAGGTGACTGCATTCAGAGTCAGTTCAACAACGTGTGGTCGGGCAGTGTAAGTGGGATGGGGCATGTTAGGATGCCCTGTGGCTTCCAACAAGTGTCTCTCTCTCCTGCTGGGGCAGTAGGGAGTGGATTAAACCTCCCACTTGTCTCCACTTCACCTGTCCCTAAAGCACGCATTGAGGGGGGGCGTGGCTTTTGATGATTTCTAAAAGCTTTTAAAAGGGGAAATAACTAGGGAAAGTGAGCAGCTTCCTCCCCGTTCTCCTTGGTCCTCTTACTCATTTTCTCTCTTCCCCTAGGCTCTGTAGGGAGACATGGAGGCTGGTGGCAGGGCCTTCTGCTAAGGAGGAGGGCTCTCCTGGGAAGCCAGGGTGTGGGCCACCCCCGACCCTGAGCAGGATGACTGGTCCTCACTGGGCCCCAGCAGGAAGGCTGCTTTTCTCCCAGTAGCTCTGAAAGTTCCTTGCTGTTGGACCCATACCCCCATGATGACTGTGCGCCTTCTTTCCCCCTCTAGATGTTCGACTGGATAAGCCACAACAAGGAGTTATTCCTCCAGAGCCATACAGAGATTGGAGTCAGCTACCAGCACGCCCTGGACCTCCAGACGCAGCACAATCACTTCGCCATGAACTCCATGGTGAGTGCAGGGTCTCTTCTCGGGGGCAGGAGAATAACGAGGGGGACGGGGCTGCGGTGGAGGGGGCAGAAACAGACTTCCAAGCTGAGGAGGAGTGAGCAACTCTGAACACGCGGCCCCTTGTAGCATTCCATTTGCCAAGACAGGGACGAGCGCAGGACACGTGGTGAGCCGGCTGTTCCCGCAGCAGATTATGGCCTCATTTCTGCCTCCGGACCCTGCTTTACAGGGTGAAAGGAACGTGCTAGGGTTGTAGAAGCCATCAGCCCAGTGCAGGACTAGAAAGGAGAGTGCCCAGTTCCACTCTGCTGACTAAACCCACTGGCATGTGTGAGTCACTAAGCTGGGATGAGAGGCACCTCAGGCTGTGGCGCGTTGGAAACGGTTGAGTGAACTGGGCTGCTTAGACTAGAGAAGAGGAGCCTTGCGGGACACACAGTTGCTGCCTTCAGTTATGTGGAGGGCTGCCTTGGAGAGAAGAGGGTGGAATTGTTTTGTGTTGGTCTAGGAGGCAGAACAGTCCAGGGGACGGCAGTTGGAGGGGGAGGCAGCGCATGGCTCAGGAGGTGGGATGTACTGGAAGTTAGTGAGCTCCCCGGGATGGGGAGACTTCAAGCAGACGCTGAATTCAGAGAGGGATGTTTGCTAGCTGTGTGGCCATAGGAAATTTACCTGTCTGTGCTTCCATTTCTTCATCTGTAAAATGGAAATAATAATAGCCACCTTATAGGGCTGCCGTGAGGATTCAATGAGTTAATTGTAAGGTGGCTGGAGATGTGCCTGGTACATAGTCCATTATCAGTAAATATTGGTATTATGATAATGATGATGCTGGTGATACAGGAATCTAGTCCAGATGACTCCTGTGATTCCTCGTAAAACTAACACTTTGGGATAGTAATTTTTCCATGTGGTCTCCCCAAGACTTTGAAATCTTGTCTGCCCCTTGAACCCGTTGTATCTGAAATGTCTGCAGCCTAAGTATGTCTCGACATCTCTCTCTCTCCCCTCTGCCAGCTCTTCCTGCTTGTACTACTGGTCCAAAAGAATAGCTCCACCATTCCCCGTATATCTGAACTCCAAAGACACCATATCATTTCATCTGGTGATGCTGGGAGAGGGGCAGGTGTTAGAAAAACATAAACACAGAGGATCACAGAGGCCAGAAAAGAAGATAATTTCATTTTCTATGGAGTTGTTTTAACAGTGTTATACACTGGACTGTGTTATACACAGAAATAATTCTGGCCTCAAGTTTTCAGTGTCTAGTTAGGGAGATAACTCAGACAGTCATGGTACAGCTTGATATGTGCGGTGATAGAGATGCTGAGTGACGTAAGAACCGTACAATCTCAGTGGTTTAAAGTAATAGAGGTTCATTTCTTGTTCCTACCACATGCCCATCACTGGCTGATGGGGGCTGTGCTCATCACACTCACTCGATGAGACTCCCAGACTGAGGGAGCAGCCACTGTCTCAGATGCAGCCAGTGCCTCAGCAGACAAAGCAAGCAGCCAACCGCACGCTAGCTCTGAAACCTTCCACCTAGAAGTGACGCATTTCACTACCCAGCACAGTCACACGGCCACATCTAACATCGCGGGTGGAGGTATATGGTCCTACCTCCACATGTTGGGCACGAGAGAGTGGGTGTTTGTGAATAGCCCTAATGAGTAGCACAGGGAGCCATTGCAGGATGTAAGGTAGAGGTGAGCAGCGTGAGATTTGAATGGGAAGGGACCTCTGGCTGCGGAATAGAAGGTTGTGGGACCAGGCAGGGAAAAGATCAAGATTGACTGTGTTACCAATTTGGGCCACAGCAGTCTTGTCTTCATCTAAACGTAAAGACTAGTCCAACTCGTCTTCTATAATTATGTCTCATCCCAGGCTCGCTTTAGTCACAGAGGAGCAAACCGATTGATCACAGGTGATTAAGAACAGGAACTCAGATCTAGTCAGGTTTGATTATCTGTGTGCCTTGTGGATTTCCCCTGGTGAATTTTACAAATTCTGTGCCGGAATCTTCATGTCACCCAACTGCCTGGCCCTAAGGCAGACAAACTCATTTTAATAAGAAGCAAAGACAAACATGATTAGGGAGGTAAGTCTACCATCAAGCCCTTCAAAACAATGAACTACAAAGTTAAACAGAAAGAACCTTTGAATTATCTGCACCACTGCTCTTCTCTGTTAATATGGGTAACTGAGAGTTAATAACACATCAAAAACCTTTCCTCTGACAAATTTACTTCTGAAGTCTCCATTTTCAGGACAAAAAAAATAAAAACGAGGGAGGAAATTTACTGAAGGGAAGCATCTTCTGGAGCTGGGAGGGAGGAAGAGGAGGTTTAATACACAACAGCCAGTTAGCATGTTCCAGCCCATCTCTAGTCTCCCTTTGCGGTGCCTGTTTAGCCTGATTAGGCTGGCTCTCCTCTCTGGCTGCAGGGCAGGGGAAGGGAAATCCCAGGGTTGTTTGATCAAATTGGCTGAACTGGTGCGTTATAAACGCGGCACGTGCTTTTGTTAACTGGGAGGTTTACAGGTTGCTTATTAAAAGGGACTTCCCCTAAGACGGATGTCAGCAACCCAAGGAGGTGAATAGAGGGAATTACAGACTCCTTTTCTCTGGCCTGAGTGATGGATGTTGCTGCCAAGAAACAGATGAATTTAAGCAGCTACTGCTGGAGCCCAGTGACTGTAGGAATGATCAGTTACTCAGGGGAAGTGAGAATGTGGATTGTTTTGTAAGTTCACTGAGGCATTTCCTTTTCGGTTCTTGGAAAAGAACCTATACATATGCCCACACATCTGTCCATGTAAAGGTACATGCTTTAGGTACTTTGTTTCAGGCTACTTTCAGGTACTTTGTTTCAGGCTACAGGTGAGTTCTTTGCTACTGAATCCTGTTTTATCAGTGAAATAGGCCAGTGATCCCTTACCTTTCGGGGAGGTCACAGACCCCTTTGAAATCTAATGAAAGTTGTGGGTCTTCTTTCCAGAGAAATGTATGTGGACAACTTTTTTTTAGGCATTTTCAGGGGATTCAAGGGAATCCTAAAGCCTATCGATCACCCTCCCCAATATAAGATCCCAAGAACCTCATGACTTCTTTCTTCATTCATTCCACAAATAATTAAGGATTAGACATTGTGCTGGATGTTGGGCATATAGTGGTGAACAAAATGGTCTGTCCTCGGAGGTTCCAGTGGAGAGACAGGTGATATTATATAATCTCATAAGTAAATATATAAATACAAATCAATAAGTCTTATGTTGGAAGAGTAAGTGCTGCTATGATGGAGGATAACAAAAGGGGCTCCATTTAAATGAGGGGAGGTCAGGTATATTTTTCAATTAATAATCAGTACTGACTTAATGCTTATTGTTCATTCATTGATAGTAATTAATGGTCTGTGAATTAACTGTATAAAGTACCCGTTCTTCTTTATAATTTAAAGAACCCCTAGGTATACTGTTCGGTAAATGAAGATTATCTAGTTATAATTCATCTGTTTTTTAAGTTTAGTTTTCATGTCTAGTTTTATATACCAGTTAAAGACCCGACCCCAGCTGAGGTGGCCATTACTGAGAAATAATTGCATATCATTAAATCGTGGAAGCAAAATCAGAAATTTCCTAAATTTTGTCTGTCAATTGGTACCAATAAAGGCTATCAATTATTAACATGTGGATAGTGTGGGAGTATAATGCCCCACTGAGTATGGTACACGAGCAACTCTGAAAGAAAAAGGTTAAAATTGGTTGATCTTTGGCTTTTTGTTATAACATGTTTTTTTGCAGTTTCCACTGGGGAATCCTATTCTTTTGATCTTTAATAATAATAATAATAACCCACCTACTAAATCCAGTAGGAAGATATTCTCTGGCTTCTTATAGTGCCTCGTAAAGCCAGGTTTCCTGAGCTCTCTGGGGCCCTCCTTTTTCTTAATTTCGCCTTCTGTTGTGAAAGGCTTTCTCACAAATTCTCCTTCCCCTGAATGTGGCCTCCTCCTCTGATGGGAGTGTGGGCAGATGGAATTAGGATCGGGTTGTACTGTAACATGCAACAGAACAATCAGGTAGCCATCTATGCTCCAGTTCCTCGTGAAAAAGACACTCACAGGAGTACATACAAACAACACAGTCTTATTTACAACTTTAATTAGCCGGTTCTTGGGGGAAAATAAATTGCTAATGGTTTCTGTCTAGAGTTTTAAAATATGAAGTGATACTCATTTTCTATTGTTACGACTGTGAGGACTCACATTAGTGATAACCACGTGCAGCTGGACAGTAGGAAGCCTTTCTGCTGCCGCATGTTGATAGCTGCTTTAATCCTATTAATTTGCTCACCAGAGGCACATACTGCCACTTGATGGTGTGCAAATCAGACCAATTGCAGCAAAGCCTGTGGTGCTCTCTTTGTTTTGAGGGGAAGTTAGAAATGGTAGCACCAAGGAAAAATCAGATCTGGTGCAGGAGAGGTAAAGATTCTGAGCAGGTTTCCTGACCCCAATTTGAGAAGCCTTGCTCTGGGGTCCTCTGTCATCTCTGATTCTCAGCAGCCCCAAACCATGATTGCACAAGTAATTCCCTACCCCCAAACAGACAGCACTTCCTATGATGAAGTGACCCCACTTCCATCGCCCACACTCCCATCAGAGCAGGAGGCCACACTCAGGGGAAGGAGAATTTGTGAGAAAGCCTTTCACAACAGAAGGCAGAATTTAGAAAAAGGAGGGCCCCAGAGAACTCAGGTTTTGGGGAACACACGCGTGCACACACACACACACACACACACACACACACAGGCACACACATGATTGTGATGTTTAATAGCCAGGATTTGACCCTGTCATAGCCACAGAGTCTCTTAGTACACATAAAACCTGTTGAAAAAGAGATGAGTCTTAGCTTGTATGCATTAGTCTTTTCAGTACAATTTTTTTTTCAAAGAATCTTGTAGTAGACTTGCTAACAGTGTAGATTTCTTTTTGGCTTCCACCCCAGTCCTAGAAAATCGTAATCTCTGGGGGATGAGGCCCCCAAACCTCCATTTTTTAACAAGTTTCATGGGTGATTTATGTACATATTAAAGTTAGAGAACTGTTGTTCTGTGGAGATGTATATGTATTTATAAAATAGTAACACCCTAAAATAAAGCATTACAGGTTCTGAAAGAGAGTCCACTTCTAGTATGACAGCATGAGGCACTATCCAACCTACTCTCCAGTGAAACTGGTGGACATTATTTTAAAAGAACCATTTAAAGTCTCTAGAAATGGTCCTAAGTGCACACAGCAAATGAAACATTTATTCAAGAAAATTTACTAAAACTTGGTAAGAACAGCGAATCTCTGGTATTTGAACCAAGACCCTCTTTCCTCCCACCTCCCAGCTCAACGAAATGGAAACGCTACTCCAGACTAGTGCAACCAAGAACACAAGGTCTCCTTTGCCCCCAGCTCCCAATTGAAGGACTGTCTTCCCAGATAGGACATTTTCTATCCTGGTCCAAGCTACCTGTTGCTGAATTTAAGTTCTAGGTGAGTGTGGCCAAGAGGTGGGGACTCCTTCTTCTGCCTTGCCCCCACTCATGGAGCAGAGGCTATACATGGGCACAACACTGCTGAGAAATAGTGTTGTCTGGGAATAGAAACAAACTATGAAACAGAGAGCCCCAAATCTTTTCCCAAAGCAACTGCATTTATTTGCAATAGAGAGTAGAGAAGTTCAAGCCAATAGCACTCTCAGAAATGCCCTTAGGGAAGTTATGGTGAGAGGCAACTGGGAGAAGATTTCTAGAGTCACTGGAGATATAGGGTAAATAGTAGGCAGGCTGGTTTGCCAGAGAGAAAGAGACTTCCTGGGGCCAGAACAAATCTTAAGTAGTGACCTCAGGACCTGTCCCTTCAAAGGAGCTTGGATTTGATTGGATAGATCTGTGAAGCAGATCTATATTTATACTCCAGGACATTGTTGAAAGCAATAGAGTAATGAGCTGGAAATGAGTGGAATTTAACAGCTGGGTGTGGTCAGGGAAAGAGAAAGTTAAAGAGAGGACTGCGAAGACCAGTGTCATCCCAGGGTGACTGTGGGCATACCCAAGGCTGCATCCCCTGAGGAGCAACATCAGGGGTTTCCCACTAAAATAATCCAGCCAGTCAGTAAACAAATAAGCAGGCAAATAACAATAACAAGCCCCAGAAGTGTGGGAATCAGTACCCAGAGATGCTACGATGTATTATCTAAGTGTCCAGGTTCCAACAAGCAATTATGAGCTATGAAAAGAAACAGAAATGTATGACGGGGTGGGGGGGAACAAATGGATAAAAAGCACACACAGGAAAAAGCAAGAAACAGAAAATGCCTGTGAGAGTGACCAGATATCAGATTTAACAAAGATTTCTAAGTAGCCATTATAAATATGTTTGTTTTTTAAAAAACAAAAACTGAAGGAAACTATAATTGAAGAAGTGAAAGTAGGTATGATTCTCTCACCAAACAGAGAATATCAATAAAGAGATAGAAATTATTTTGAAAAGTACCAAAAGGAAGTTCTGGAGTTGGAAAATACAATCACTGAAATGAAAAATTCACTAAAGGAGGTCAACAATAAGTGAATTGGAAGAAGAACCTTGAAGATAGAGCAATAGAAATTATGCAATCTGAAGAACAGAGAGAAAAAAGAATGAGGAAATATGAACAGAGCCTCAGAAAAATGCAGGACATCATCAAATGTACCATCATATGCATAATGGGAGTACTAGAACGAGAGAAGAGAGAAAGGAACATTTTTTTTAAATTATAGCTGAAATCTTCCCAAATATTGAGAAACAATCTACATAGCCAGGAAGCTCGAGGAACTCCAAGTAGGATAAAGGAAAGAGATCCACAAACAAATTCATCATAGTGAAAATACTGAAACCTAAAGACAGGGAGAAAATCCTGAAAGCAGCAAGAGAAAAAGAAGTTGTCACAGGGGAATCCCAATAAGAATAATAACTGATTTCTCATCAGAAACAATGGAGCCCAGAAGGAAGTAGAATAACATATTCAAAGTGCTTAACGGAAAAAAACTGTCAACCAAGAATCCCATATTCAGCAAAGCTATCTTTCAAAAATGAAAGTGAAATAAATATATTTCCACGTAATCAAATACTGAGGAAATTTGTTGCTAGCAGACACACCTTATGAGAAACAATAAAGGAAGTTCTTTATGATGAAAATGAGTGACCCCAGACTCTCTCTTTTGAATCTGTACGAAAAAGACAGAGAGCACTGGGAAAGGTAATTTTATAACTATAAAAGACAGCATAGGGCTTCCCTGGTGGCACAGTGGTTGAGAGTCCGCCTGCCGATGCAGGGGACACGGGTTCGTGCCCCAGTCTGGGAGGATCCGACATGCCATGCAGCGGCTGGCCCCGTGAGCCATGGCCGCTGAGCCTGCACGTCTGGATCCTGTGCTCCACAACGGGAGAGGCCACAACAGTGAGAGGCCTGCGTACCACAAAAAAAAAAAAAAAAGACAGCATAAGTGCAAATTTCTTCTTCTTTCTTCTCGTCACTGATTTAAAAATCCATTGTATAAAATAATATGTATACATTGTACTACTGAGCTTATAACATATAGAAATGTAACATATTTTCCAGTGACAGCACAAAGGAGATAAGAGTAATGCTGTATAGGGCTAAGGAAGTTACTCCAGATGGTAACCTGAATGCACAGGAATAGAAGAAAACATCCAGAAATGATAAATAAGGAGGTGAATATAACAAGAGCTATAAACTTAAATTTACTCTGCTTTCTTCTCTCACCTTCTTCAAAAGACATAAATTTATAAAAAGTGATACAATCTAATGCTGGGTTTATAACATTTATAAATGTAATATGTATAATAACGTCACAAAAAGAGAGGAAGGTGCTCACTCCCTCTTGGAAGAGCACCAGAATCACAACTAACTGCTGAACAGTCATCAACAGGAAGACACTGGAACTCACTGAAAAAGATACCCCACATCGACAGACAAAGGAGAAGCCACAATGAGACGGTAGGAGGGGTGCAATCACAATAAAATCAAATCCCGTAACTGCTGGGTAGGTGACTCACAAACTAGAGAACAATGTTACCACAGAAGTCCACCCACTGGAGTGAAGGTTCTGAGTCCCACTTCAGACTTCCCAACTTGGGGGTCCAGCAACAGGAGGAGGAATTCCTAGAGAATCAGACTTTGAAGGCTAGTGGGATTTGATTGCAGGACTTTGACAGGACTGGGGGAAACAGAGACTCCAGTCTTGGAGGGCACACACAAATTAGTGTGCGCATCAGGACCCAGGGGAAGGAACAGTGACCCTGTAGGAGACTGAACCAGACCTACCTGCTACTGTTGGAGGGTCTCCTGAAGAGGCGGGGAGTGGCTTTGTTTCACTGTGAGGACAAGGACACAAGCAGCAGAAGTTCTGGGAAGTACTCCTTAGCATGAGCCTTCCCAGAGTCCACCATTAGCCCCACCAAACATCCGGTAGGCTCCAGTGTTGCGTCGCCTCAGGCCAAACAACCAACAGGGAGGGAACCCAGCCCCACCCATCAGCAGACAAGAGAATTAAAGTTTTACTGAGCTCTGTCCACCAGAGCAACAACCAGCTCTACCCACCACCAGTCCCTCCCGTCAGGAAACTTGCACAAACCTCTTAGATAGCCTCATCCACCAGAGGGCAGACAGCAGAGGCAAGAAAAACTACAATCCTGCAGCCTGTGGGGAAAAAAAACCCCACATTCACAGAAAGATAGACAAGATGAAAAGGCAGAGGGCTATGTACCAGATGAAGGAACAAGATAAAACCCCAGAAAAACAACCAAATGAAGTGGAGATAGGCAACCTTCCAGAAAAAGAATTCAGAATAATAATAGTGAAGATGATCCAGGACCTCAGAAAAAGAATGGAGGCAAAGATCAAGAAGATGCAAGAAATGTTTAACAAAGACCTAGAAGAATTAAAGAACAAACAGAGATGAACAATGTAATAACTAAAATGAAAACTGCACTAGAAGGAGTCAATAGCAGAATAACTGAGGCAGAAGAACGGATAAGTGACCTGGAAGACAGAATGGTGGAATTCACTGCTGCAGAACAAAATAAAGAAAAAAGAGTGAAAAGAAATGAGGACAGCCTAAGAGACCTCTGGGACAACATTAAACACAACAACATTTGCATTATAGGGGTCCCAGAAGGAGAAGAGAGAGAGAAAGGACCCGAGAAAATATTTGAAGAGATTATAGTCAACAACTTCCCTAACATGGGAAAGGAAATAGCCACCCAAGTCCAGGAAGCACAGTGAGTCCCATACAGGATAAACCCAAGGAGAAACACACCAAGACACATAGCAATCAAATTGGCAAAAATTAAAGACAAAGAAAAATTATTGAAAACAGCAAGGGAAAAACAACAAATAACATACAAGGGAACTCCCATAAGGTTAACAGCTGATTTCTCAGCAGAAACTCTACAAGCCAGAAGGGAGTGTGGCATGATATACTTAAAGTGATGAAAGGGAAGAACCTACAGCCAAGATTATTCTACCTGGCAAGGATCTCATTCAGATTCAATGGAGAAATCAAAAGCTTTACAGACAAGCAAAAGCTAAGAGAATTCAGCACCACCAAACCAGCTCTACAACAAATGCTAAAGGAACTTCTCTAAGTGTGAAACACAAGAGAAGAAAAGGACCTACAAAAACAAACCCAAAACAATTAAGAAAATGGTCACAGGAACATACATATGGATAATTACCTTACACATGAATGGATTAAATGCTCCAACCAAAAGACACAGGCTCACTGAATGGATACAAAAACAAGACCCATATATATGCTGTCTACAAGAGACCCACTTCAGACCTAGGGACACATACAGACTGAAAGTGAGGGGATGGAAAAAGATATTCCATGCCAATGGAAATCAAAAGAAAGCTGGAGTAGCTATACTCATATCAGATAAAATAGACTTTAAAATAAAGAATGTTACAAGAGAGAAGGAAGGACATTACATAATGATCAAGGGATCAATCCAAGAAGAAGATATAACAATTATAAATATATATGCACCCAACATAGGAGCACCTCAAAACATAAGGCAACTGCTAACAGCTATAAAAGAGGAAATCGAAAGTAACACAATAATAGTGGAGGACTTTAACACCTCACTTACACCAATGGACAGATCATCCAAAATGAAAATAAATAAGGAAACAGAAGCTTTAAATGATGCAATAGACCAGATAGATTTAATTGATATTTATAGAACATTCCATCCAAAGAGAGCAGGTTACACTTTCTTCTCAAGTGCACACGGAACATTCTCCAGGATCCATCACATCTTGGGTGACAAATCAAGCCTCAGTAAATTTAAGAAAACTGAAATCATATCAAGCATCTTTTCTGACCACAAGGCTATGGATTAGAAATGAGTTACAGGGGAAAAAAACGTAAAAAACACAAACACATGGAGGCTAAACAGTACGTTACTAAATAACCAAGAGATCACTGAAGAAATCAAAGAGGAAATCAAAAAATACCTGGAGACAAATGACAATGAAAACATGATGATCCAAAACCTATGGGATGTAGCAAAAGCAGTTCTAAAGGGAAGTTTATAGCTATATAAGCCTACCTCAAGAAACAAGAAAAATCTCAAGTAAACAATCTAACCTTACACCTAAAGGAACTAGAGAAAGAAGAACAAACAAACCCCAAAGTTAGCAGAAGGAAAGAAATCATAAAGATCAGAGCAGAAATAAATGAAATAGAAACAAAGAAATCAATAGCAAAGATCAATAAAACTAAAAGCTGATGCTTTGAGAAGATGAACAAAATTGATCAACCATTAGCCAGGCTCATCAAGAAAAAGAGGGAGAGGACTCAAATCAATAAAATTAGAAATGAAAAAGGGGGAGTTACAACGGACACCGCAGAAATACAAAGCATCCTAAGAGGCTACTACAAGCAACTCTATGCCAATAAAATGGACAACCTGGAAGAAGGGGACAAATTCTTAGAAAGGTATAACCTTCCAAGACTGAACCAGGAAGAAATAGAAAATATGAGCAGACCAATCACAAGTAATGAAATTGAAACTGTGATTAAAAATCTTCCAACAAACAAAAGTCCAGGACCAGATGGCTTCACAGGTGAATTCTATCAAACATTTAGAGAAGAGCTAACACCCATCCTTCTCAAATTCTTCCCAAAAAATTGCAGGGGAAGGAACACTCCCAAACTCATTCTATGAGGCCACCATCACCGTGTTACCAAAACCAGACAAAGATACTACAAAAAAAGCTTACAGACCAATATCACTGATGAATATAGATGCAAAAATGCTCAACAAAATACTAGCAAACAGAATCCAACAACACATTAAAAGGATCATACACCATGATCAAGTGGGATTTATCCCAGGAATGCAAGGATTCTTCAATATATGCAAGTCAATCAATGTGATAAACCATATTAACAAATTGAAGAATAAAAACCATATGATCATCTCAACAGATGCAGAAAAAGCTTTTGACAAAATTCAACACCCATTTATGATAGACACTCTCCAGAAAGTGGGCATAGAGGGAACTTACCTCAACATAATAAAGGCCATATACGACAAACGCAGAGCAAACATCATTCTCAATGGTGAAAAACTGAAAGCATTTCCTCTAAAATCAGGAACGAGACAAGGATGTCCATTCTCACCACTATTATTCAACATAGTTTTGGAAGTCCTAGCCACGGCAATCAGAGAAGAAAAAGAAATAAAAGAAATACAAATTGTAAAAAAAGAAGTCAAACTGTCCCTGTTTGCAGATGACATGATACTATACATAGAGAATCCTAAAGATGCCACCAGAAAACTACTAGAGCTAATCAATGAATTTGGTAAAATAGCAGGATACAAAATTAATGCACAGAAATCTCTTGCATTCCTATACAATAATGATGAAAAATCTGAAAGAGAAATTATGTAAACACTCCCATTTCCACTGCAACAAAAAGAATAAAATACCTAGGATAAACCTACCTAGGGAGACAAAAGACCTGTATGCAGAAAACTATAAGACACTGATGAAAGAAATTAAAGATGATACCAACAGATGGAGAGATATACCATGTTCTTGGATTGGAAGAATCAATATTGTGAAAATGACTATACTACCCAAAGCAATCTACAGATTCAATGCAATCCCTATCAAATTACCAATGGCATTTTTTATGGAACTAGAACACATCATCTTAAAATTTGTATGGGGACACAAAAGACCCCGAATAGCCAAAGCAGTCTTGAAGGAAAATAACGGAGCTGGAGGAATCAGACTCCCTGACTTCAGACTATACTACAAAGCTACAATAATCAAGACAATATGGTACTGGCACAAAAACAGAAACATAGATCAATGGAACAAGATAGAAAGCC
The DNA here is from genome assembly GCF_949987515.2 of Delphinus delphis. Taxonomy (NCBI): domain Eukaryota; kingdom Metazoa; phylum Chordata; class Mammalia; order Artiodactyla; family Delphinidae; genus Delphinus; species Delphinus delphis. The sequence goes on from NC_082686.1 coordinate 69,469,432, forward strand.
CAGAGATAAACCCACGCACCTATGGTCAACTAATCTATGACAAAGGAGGCAAAGATATACAATGGAGAAAAGACAGTCTCTTCAATAAGTAGTGCTGGGAAAACTGGACAGCTACATGTAAAAGAATGAAATTAGAACAGTCCCTTACACTATACACAAAAATGAACTCAAAATTGATTAGAGACCTAAATGTAATACCAGACACTATAAAACTCTCAGAGGAAAACATAAGAAGAACACTCTTTGACATAAATCACAGCGAGATCTTTTTTGATCCACTTCCTAGAGTAATGAAAATAAAAACAAAAATAAACAAATGGAACCTAATGAAACTTCAAAGCTTTTGCACAGCAAAGGAAACCATAAACAAGACGAAAAGACAACCCTCAGAATGGGAGAAAATATTTGCAAACGAATCAATGGACAAAGGATTAATCTCCAAAATATATAAACAGCTCATGCAGCTCAATATTAAGGAAACAAACAACCCAATCCAAAAATGGGCAGAAGACCTAAATAGACATTTCTCCAAAGAAGACATACAGATGGCCAAGGAGCACATGAAAAGCTGCTCAACATCACTAATTATTAGCGAAATGCAAATCAAAACTACAATGAGGTATCACCTCACACCAGTTAGAATGGGCATCATCAGAAAATCTACAAACAACAAATGCTGGAGAGGGTGTGGAGAAAAAGGAACCCTCTTGCACTGTTGGTGGGAACGTAAATTGATACAGCCACTATGGAGAACAGTATGGAGGTTCCTTAAAAAACTAAAAAAGAATTACCATATGACCCAGCAATCCCACTGCTGGGCATATACCCAGAGAAAACCGTAATTCCAAAAGACACATGCACCCCCAATGTTCATTGCAGCACTATTTACAATAACTAGGACATCGAAACAACCTAAATGCCCATTGACAGACGAATGGTTAAAGAAGGTGTGGTACATATACACAATGGAATATTACTCAGCCATACAAAGCAACGAAATTGAGTAATTTGTAGAGACGTGGATGGATCTAGAGACTGTCATACAGAGTGAAGTAAGTCAGAAAGAGAAAAACAAATATTGTATATTAACACATATATGTGGACTCTAGAAAAATGATACAGGTGAACTGGTTTGCAAGGCAGAAATAGAGACACAGAATCAGAGAACAAACATATGAACATCAAGGGGGGAAAGTGGCAGGGGTGGTGGTGGTGGTGTGATGAATTGGGAGATTGGGATTGACATGTTATTTAATTTCTACAAATATGTAGAAATTAAATAACACTCTCTTTATACACTAATATGTATAAAATGGGTAACTAATAAGAACATGCTGTTTAAAAAAATAAATAAAATAAAATTCAAAAAAAAAAGAGGGGAAAGGGAATAAGGCTATACAGGAGTGACATTTTAATATCTCAGTGGAATTAAGTTAGTATGCCTCTGAGGCTGATTCTCATAAGTTAAGATATTCATGTTAAACTCTAGAGCAACAGCTAAGAAAATAATAAATAATAATAGAGGAAAAAAATAGAGAAAAAAAATAAAACAAAAAATAATAGAGGAAAAAGTTAGCAAAGATATTAAAATACTACGTTATAAAATATTCAGTTAACACAAAAGAAAGCACTATAGAAAGAACAGAGGTATAAAGACAGACGTGACATATAGAAAAAGTATAATGGCAGGCATAAATCCAACTATATCAATAATGACATTAAATGTGAAAAGGTTAAACAGTCTAATCAAAGGTAGAAATTTTCAAATGGATTAAAAAAAAAAAGTTCCAACAATATATTGTCTATAGGAGAAACACTTTAGATTCAAGATTATTATAGATTGAAAATAAAAGGATGGAAACAGATGTATTGTGAAAACAGCAATCATAAGAAAACCCAGAGTGACACACTAATAACAGACTTTTAAATAGACTTCAAAACAAAACAAAACAAAAATGTTACTGGAGAAAATGGGGAACATTTTGTAAAGATGGAAGAGTTACTCCATCCGGAAGATATAAAAATTATAAGCATATGTACCTAACAATGTAACACCAAAATAAATGAAGCAAAAACTGACAAAAATGATGAGAAATTCAATTCAAAAATAATAGAGACTTTCATACCCCACTTTTGTTTTTTTTTTTTTTTTGTGGTACACGGGCCTCTCACTGCTGTGGCCTCTCCTGCTGCGGAGCACAGGCTCCGGACGCGCAGGCCCAGCAGCCATGGCTCACGGGCCCAGCCGCTCCGCGGCATGTGGGATCCTCCCGGACCGGGGCACGAACCCGCGTCCCCTGCATCGCAGGCGGACTCCCAACCACTGCACCACCAGGGAAGCCCCATACCCCACTTTTAATAATAGTTAGAACAGCTAAGCAGAAGATCAATAAGAAAATAGAAGACTTGAATGAAGAAATAGACTATAAACCAAATCAACCTATAGAACACTCCACCCAACAACAGCAGACTATACATTCTTCTCAAGGGCACGTGAAACATTGCCCAGAATAGACCATATATTGGCAATAAAAGAAATCTGAATAAATAAAAGGGATAAAAATAATATAAAATACGTCCTCTGACCACAATGGAATGAAATTAGAAATCAGCAACAGAAAGAAATTTGGGGAATTCACAAATATGTAGAAATTAAATAACACTCTCTTAAATATACAATGGATCAAAGAAGTAATAAAAAGGGAAATTAGAAAATACTTTAAAATGAATGAAAATGAAGACTCAGCATATCAAAACTTATAGGCTGCAGCTAAAGCCATGCTTGGAGAGAAATTTATGGCTGTAAATACCTCTAGTTAAAGAAAGAAAAAGAAAACCTAAATTAATATCCTAAACTTCCACCTTAAGGCACTAGAAGAAGAAGAGCAAACTAAGCCTAAAACAAACAGAAGGAAGGAAGTAATAAGGATTAGAGTGAAAATTAATGTAATAGAGAAGAAAAAACAGTAGAAAAAAAATCAGTGAATCCCAAACCTGGTTCTTTGAAAAGATCAACAAAATTGACAAACCTTTAGCTAGAATAACCAAGAAAAGAAATTACTGGCATCAGAAATGAAAGAGGGGATATTACTACCAACCGTACAGAAACAAAAAGGATTATAAAGGAATACTACAAACAATTGTACACCCGTAAATTAGATAACTTAGATGAGATGGACAAAAACCCAGGCCCAGAGGGCTTTACCACTGAATTCTATCAAACATTTAAAGAGTTAATACTAATTCTTCAGAAGCTTTTCAAAAAAAAAAAAAAAAAATAGAAAAGGAGGAAATACTCCCAACTCTTTTTATGAGGCTAGTATTACTTTGATACCAAAACCAAACAAAAACATTACAAAAGAAAAGAAAGCTACAGACCAATATTGCTTATGAATATGGATGTAAAAATGTCCAAAAAAATGCTAACAGCAAACCAAATCTAGAAACATACAGAAAGAATCATATACTATGATGAATTGGGAATTACCCCAGGATGGTGAGGTTGGTTTAACATCAGTAAAATAAAAAACAAAAATCACATGATTATCTCAATCGACCCAGAAAAACTATTTGACAGAATTCAATACCCTTTCATAATAAAACAAACTGGGACTAGAAGAGAACTTCCTCAGCCTGATAAAGGGCACCTATGAAAAACCCACAGCTAACGTCATGCTTCATGGTGAAAGGCTGGATACCCTCTCCCTAGAATCAGGAACAGGATAAGTCTGCCACTTCTAATTAACACTGGAAGTTCTAGCCAGGACAGTTATTCAGGAAAAAGAAAAGACACCTAGATTAGAAAGGAAGAAGTAAAACTATCTGTTTTCAGATGTCATGATTTTGTATATGGAAAATCCTAAGGCATTTACTATCAAATTATTAGAACTAGTAAATTATTAGAATTAATAAATGAGTTCAGATTTCAGGATATTTCTACACACAGTGAACAATCTGGAAGTGAAATTAAGAAAACTATTCCATTTATAGTAGCATCAAAAAGCATAAAATACTTGGGAAAAATTTCACAAAAGTGCAAAACTTGTACTCTGAAAACAATAAAACGTTGAAAGAAATTTAAGATCTAAATAAAGGGAAAAACATCTCATACTCATGGAGTGAAAGACTTAAGTATTGTTAAGATGGCCATGCTCCCCAAGTTAATATACAGAGTCAGCACATCTCTATCAGAATCCTAGCTGGCTTCTTTGTAGAAGCTAACTAGTGGATTCTAAAATTTGTATGGAATTGCAAGGGACCCAGAGTAGCCAAAATAATTTTTAAAAAGAACAAAGTTGGAGGACTCATATTTCCTGATCTCAAAATTTACCACAAAACCACAGTAATCAAGACAGTATGGTACTGGCATAAGTATAGACATAAATATCAATGGAGTAGAATTGAGAGTCCATAAATAAAGTCATATGTCTGTGGTCAACGGATTTTTGACGTGTTCCATGACCATTCAATGTGGAAAGAATAGTCTTTTCAACAAATGGTGCTGGGACAACTGGATAGACACATGCAAAAAATGAAGTTGGATCCTTACCTCATACTAAATAAAAAATAGATCAATTAGACCTCATCAAAATTAAGAACTTTTGTGATTCAAAAGTTACAATCAAGAAAGTGAAAAGGCAGCCCACAGAATGGGAGAAAATATTTGCAATTCATTTATCTGATAAGGGACTTGTATCTAGAATCTATAATACAGAATAAGAGAATAAAGAACTCTTCCAACTCAATAACAAAAAGACAAGTAACCCAATGGAAAAATGGACAAAGAATCTGAATAGTCATTTCTCCCAAGAAGATAAACAAATGGTCAATAAGTGTATGAAAAGATGCTTGAAAGTGCATGAAAAGCTGTTAGTCATGAGGGAAATGCAAATCAAAACCACAGCGAGATACCTTTTCACATCCTTTAGGATAGCTATAATCAAAAAGTCAGATAATAACAAATGTTGGTGAGGACCTTGAGAAATCAGAATCTTCATACATTGCTTGAGGGAGTGTAACATGGTATGGCCAATTTGGAATACAGTCTGGCAATTCCTCAGTTAAACACTGAGTTACCCTATGACCCAGAGATTCAACTGCTATGTATATACTCAAGAGAAATGACAACATATGTCCATACAGAAGTCCATACATTATACACAAATGTTTAAGGAAACATTAATAATAGCCAGAAGGTGGAAAAAACCAATTGTCCATTGACTGATGAATGGATAAACAAAATGTGGTGTATACATATAATAGAATATTATTTGGCATAAAAAGGAATGAAGTGCTGATACATGCTCTAACATGGATGAACTTTGAAAACATCTTACTAAGTGAAAGAATCCAGTCACCAAAGACCACATATTTATATGAGTCCATTTATATGAACAGTCTAGAATAGGCAAACCTATAGAAACAGAAAGTAGGCTTGGGATGAATGGAGCATAGAGGAACAGTAGTGAAAGGAAAGGGTACAGGGTTTCTTTTGATGATAAAAATGTTGTAAAATTGACTGCGATGTTGGTTGCACATATCTGTATACCAAATACTATTATACTAAAACCCACTGAGTTATATACACTGAGTTTAAATGGGTGAATTGTATGGTAGGTGAATTATATCTCAATACAACTGTTAAGAAGGAGGAGGGGAGGAGGAGAAAAAGACAACTGGAGAGTGACTGTTTTGTAAATGGGTTCCCGCTACCTTTAAGATATAATCTTCTTAATGGTTGCAGGTAATGACCATGACAGAGCATGGGCACCAACCATGGTGGTGTTGGCAAAGCTGAGATAGGAGGCTCTGGGTGCACCACTCGGCACTCACTCATTGGTGTATTCAACAAACTTTTGATGTTGTGTTCTCTTTGCCCTTTGCTGGACACTAAGAACAGCAAGATTCACGAGACACAAAGCTGCCTTCAAGGAGCTTGCAGTTTAGCCATCCTTAAATTTCATATGCCTGATGTAGGAGAATTTTGCCCACTAGGATATAAGCTCTTAAGGACAGAGCTTTGGGCTTCCCTGGTGGCGCAGTGGTTGAGAGTCCGCCTGCCGATGCAGGGGACGCGGGTTCGTGCCCCGGTCTGGGAAGATCCCACATGCCGCGGAGCGGCTGGGCCCGTGAGCCATGGCCGCTGAGCCTGCGCGTCCAGAGCCTGTGCTCCGCAACAGGAGAGGCCACAACAGTGAGAGGCCCGCGTACCGCAAAAAAAAAAAAAAAAAAAGGACAGAGCTTTGTTTCATTCACACCCATATCTCCAGGGCCTGTAACAAGGCCTGGCACTTAGTAGGTGTCTAATAAATGCTCATTGAATGAATAGGATATTAAGCATGCTACAGCATCTGTTACCAACCTGGAGCAGAGTTTGGCAGCGAGGATGCAGAACTGGCAAGGCATGGCCTTTACTTTTGAGGGAACCCCACAGGACATGACTTGAGCAGAAGCTGAACAGCCATGAAAAGAAAGTGAATGAGAGCAATAGTTTCCATCAGGGGTGGGCTTGGGAACCAGGATGCTTACCAGGTTGCCCAGGTGATGAACAGTAAAGTCCAGGAACCACTGGATGGTCTTTTAAGTTCCACCTGACCTCAAGCATCTTTGTTTCCAAGGTTCTAATGCTAAAGATGGAAGTAAAGCCATTAAAATGTGTCCTTCCCTGACAAGAATGAACGTGATCCAGTGTTTTCTGTTAGCGCTGAGATTCCCTAAGGCAGGGCTTCTAAGGAAACCTGCGCTTGTAAAATGCTTCATGTATCACCAACCAGACCTATTCTTACTAATCGAGTTGAACAGGATGCAGTGTTTGTATCTCCACAAACAGCCTTGTGGGTGGAATTTCCATTTTCTTCTAACTCAGTGGGAGGATTAGATTTACTTTCTGATCTTCTCAGGATCCATTTATGATCCTTGCTCTTGGCACCATTGTCAGCATTAGAATTGTCCTAAGGAGAAAGGAGTATGCTTTGAACTAAGCCCAGTGAAGCTGGTCCACATGTCTAAGGCAGCAGCTCTTCATCCTGATGGCCCACGGGAGTCACCTCGGGAGCTTTGAAAAAACACCACATCGGGGCCCTACTGCCCTGGACTCTGATTTAACTGTGCTGGGATGTCTCCCAGGAAACCTGTACAAGGTGGAGAACCAGACTGAGAATCACTGAATCAGGTGGAGAAAATAAGCCAACTGACATTAGCCCTAGGGTCAAACTCTAAAGCTATTGGATAATTAACCTGTGGAGTTGGAGGACTTCCCTTCAAGGTCAGGAGTATCCAGGGGGAGAGAGTATCTGTCTTTACTCTCTGTTCCTTGCTCCCTACTCCAGCCTCTCCAAGGTGCCCCATTTTCCTTTACCCACCAGACTCTAATCAGCCATGTTTTGGGGATTGGCCCCTATTCAGACCAGAAACAGAGGGAAGCTCCTTGGCAGAAGCAAAGCATCACTCTGTACCACTCAGTATCACCCTGCTGCACAATGCTGGCTCCCCTCACCTTGCTGCCCAGTCACGTGGCCTGGGTCCCTGCTGAAAGGCTTCTCTGAGCTGACCTGCAGGGCTTGGCTGACTCGTGGCTGGCGCTGGCCTGGTTCAGCCTTCTCTCCTGATCATTCACCCCCTCCAGCGCACAGGTTTCCCTCCTCTCCCACCTCACTCCTGGTTCTCTGCCCTACACCCTTGGTACCTTTCTGGCTTTAGTCCACTACTCTCGGGGGCCCTCTGTCAGCATGTCCCTTACCCTCAGGATATCTTCTGTGCCCTCTGGGTGTTTACCCCCCGAGCCTTGTAGCTCAATTTACCCACACACTTGGACATACATGCAGCCAGTGCCTGCTCTCTGCCAGGTCTGTAGCTGCCAAGGAGTTAATTTGTCTGAAATTCAGCCAAAGCTGACTCATGCCTCTTCTCTGAGGTCTCCTGGAGCCGAATGAAGGCATGAAATGGTCTGTGAAACCTAGCACGTCAGATGAGATAATGTACACGAAAGGTCTTAAACTGTAAAGCATGACACAAATATGAAGTATTGATAATAAGAAGTAGCAGCAACATTGCATATGCCTTTCTGGAGCGTGGCTGGTAGCCGACCAGGAGTACCAGACAAGGGACAGAGACTGATCAGGGACATACAGGCAAGACGTTTACAAATCAGAAGATTCAAGAACTGAGAGGTCACGACTAGATAGGCAGATGAGAAGGGAGCAGTGCCAAAAAAAAGAAAACAAAACAGAGGTCGGAGTTCGCGACCCAACCGGAGGCCCAGAAATGAGGAAGAACTAAAGGATTTCCATCAGCAAGTCCACTTGGCTCTGCCCTCAAAGTATATCCAGAATCTGGCCACTTGTTACCACTTGCACAGCCATTACCTGCCTGGACTATTGTAGTAGCTCCTATCTGGTCTCCCTGCTTCCACCTTTGTTTCCTTACAGTCCATTCTTAACATAACAGCCCTAGCGATCCTGCCAAAAGTATGTCACTCCTGTGCTCAGAATGCTTTAATCCTTCTTAGGATAAAAGCTGAAGTCCCTTACCATGGCTTACGAGGTTCTGTGTGGTCTGGACACCCGTTACCCCTCCAATCTCATCCTCTACCACCTACTCATCTGCTCCAGTCACCCTGGGCTTCTTGCTGTTTCTTGAATGCTTCAAGGTCATTCCTGCCCCGTGGTCTTTGCCCCTGCTGTTTCCTTACCTGGAGCCTCTTCCTGGCTGTTCATTCTCTCGCTTCATTCAGGGCTAAGCTCCAGTGTCACCCTCAGTTTCAGGGGTCAGCCTGCCCTGCCTTCTCTGTCTTAAGTAGCACTTCCCAGCCCCACCATGCTCTATCCTTTTCCCAGCTGTATTTTGTATAGCACTGAAATAAGAAATATATAGTAGATATTACCTTATTGTCTGACTCTTCTAAAATGTAAGCGCCATGAGCATAGGAGTTTTGTCTGCTTGTTCCCTGCTTGCACAGTGCCTTGAATTACTGGATGAATGCTTGAATAAACGAATAGGATCGCAGATTTAAGACTCTGACAATAAATCAAGATATTGAGTAAAGGGGCAAAGAACTGCCTTAATCCTGAGCTTTACTGTGTTTCTGTGGAGACAGGAACCTGTTCCTCAAGGTGACTGGCCTTGGATTCACAGGTAGAGGTGATTCTTCCAAGGAGGGAGAGGACAAGAAAAGTCCACCTGCCAGGCTCCTGCCCATTCTGGAGCTGAGCTATTCTGGGAATTCCAAGGGCAAGTCAAGGACCCCAGTGGGGAGGCTTCAGAGAAGTAGAAATTTTTATTGAATTCTCTCTCCAGGAGCCCTATTCTTCTGGGATATGAGTTTGTGGATCTTTGGGAGCAATTTCTCTTCATCATCTCCCTTGAGGGACATCTTTGGTTGGTTCAACTGCTTTCACATTTATGGCAAAGTAAAACAGCACAGTGGGAAAGAACAAGGGCACTTGGTGCTAGCCGTGGCTCTGTATTTCCTTCCTAGTTGTGAGATCATAGGCAAGTTATTTCAGTTTCTCAGAGCCTCACTACCTCGTCCATAAATGGAGGATAGTGTTGGTACCTTTGCCAGGGATGTTGTAAGGATGAAATGTGATCATGCATTTTAAGCACAACATTTGGCATGATGTTATGCTTGGCAAATGTTCAGCTCTTATCACTGTCAGGGTCAGGAGTGGTAGAAGAAATAGTTCTCCTTGTTCGGGACATCTCCTCATAGTTCCCATCTGTAAAGCATCTCAAACTTTAACGTGCATACGTATCACTTGGGACAATCTTGTTAAAATGCAGATTCTGATCCAGAAGATGGGGAAAGGGCCTGAGATTCTGCATTTCTAACCAGTTCCCGGGTTGCACTGATGCCAGGACCAAGCTCTGAATAGCTAAGAGAAATGCAGAAGAAAGGCCTGGGAAATAAAATACTGGTGAATGTGTTTCTGTGAAGTTTTATAGCCTCTCATTCCAACCTTAAAGGCAGCCTGAAATTACTACATCCTAACTCAGAAGGGCTACATTGTTTCCAGCCTCTTTCCCTGCTGGCCTCCCTGAATCTAATTCCAGCTGTACCCATCCCTCCCTACCATTTCAATCCTGCAATAATGCCTCATACAAAGACACTCACCCTTTTAAGGAAGTTTCACTCAGAGCTGCGAGAGGAGAGACAGAAGGCTTTCTCTTTTACTTAAATCTGCTCCTGGGTTTCCTTGGCCCTCGGACATATGGCCAGGCGTTTGTTTTCATGGCTGCTTAATGGTTTGTAAGGCAATTGCTGGAGGAAACACTGCTACAGCAAGCCAGGCAAGAGAGACAGAGGGATTCAACGCCAGTGTTATCTTTGCTAAGCACCAGGGCTGTTCCAGCTTCCTTCCTCTCTCTGCCCGACAATGACAGATGGCTTCCACATGGTTTGACCTACTGTTTGGCCAGCCCTGACCAGATAGTCATCCATCAGCTGCCCTGTTTTGTTCCCTAGAGGGCACCCTGTGGTTTGAGAGAGGCAGAAGTTAGAGGTTTCGTTTAGAGCTCACCACATCTCATAGCTATTGTAGTAGAGTTTCAAGTGTGGACAGTTCTTATTCCAGATGTTCCTATCCCAGTGTCCATATGTTTCGAGGTGGGATCAGCAGGTTTACATGGTAATGTTCAACTAATTAATCATAAGCTGATGCTTTAACAGCTTCAGGACCCAAAGTGGATTTCATACTAGCAAAGATGTAAGCGATCATATGGTACTATTAATCTGGAAAAAGGAGGTGAGGTTCAGCTTTTTCCATTGCTTTGGCACAATCTATTTCTTACAGATTCTGAATGTTACTCATGAAGCCTCTGAAAGCTGTATGGGAAAATCTCCAAATAATTCTCCTCATGGCTCTCTTTGAGTGTTACAAAACAAAAACTTAATATTATCTGCAGGGCATGAGAAAAAGGTAGTATAAGCAGAAGGATGATGCAGACTAGGAATCAGGAGACCTGAGTCTAGTCCCAATTTACCTCTCTTTTTGTGACTTTGAACATACCACTTAATTGATCAAACAGATTTTTTAATCACCTACTAGGTGGATTCAAGCAAGAAATATCTGAGTTTTAGTATTTTTTTTTAACTGTAAAATGAGATTATCATATGAACTTGGCTTCTAAAAACTTTAACTGAAGTGTGTTTGTATTCTCTTCCTTCTTAAAGCATAATTTGCTCACTAAAACTTGCCTATTTCACTTGTACATTAATTGTACTTTACTTGTAAAACAAATGCTTTACCAAAGTAAAAAGATACAGGGACATTTGAGTAGTTACAGCTTTCATGGATTGCAACCTGACCAAATCTATTAAAATTAAAGATACAGAGGGCTTCCCTGGTGGCGCAGTGGTTGGGAATCTGCCTGCCAATGCAGGGGACACGGGTTTGAGCCCTGGTCCGGAAGGATCCCACATGCCACGGAGCAACTAAGCCCGTGCACCACAACTGCTGAGCCTGTGCTCTAGAGCCCGCGTGCCACAACTACTGAGCCCGCACGCCTAGAGCCTGTGCTCCACAACAGGAGAAGCCACCGCAATGAGAAACCTGTGCACAGCAACGAACAGTAGCCTCTGCAGGCTGCAACTAGAGAAAGCCGATGCGCAGCAACAAAGACCCAATGCAGCCAAAAATAAACAAATAAAATAAAATAATAATAATAATAAATTAGGGCTTCCCTGGTGGCGCAGTAGTTGAGAGTCCGCCTGCCGATGCAGGGGACACGGGTTCGTGCCCCGGTCCGGGAAGATCCCACATGCCGCGGAGCGGCTGGGCCCGTGAGCCATGGCCGCTGAGCCTGCGCGTCCGGAGCCTGTGCTCTGCAACAGGAGAGGCCACAACAGTGAGAGGGCTGTGTACCACAAAAAAATAATAATAATAAATTAAAAAAATTAAAGACACATTAAAATAATTTTTAAAACTAAAAAATATTTTAAATACCAAATCTATTATTGGTTTGGCCAAAAAGTTCATTCGGTTTTAAGTAAAAATAAAGACGTTTTTCGTTTTCACCAAGAACTTTATTGAACAATGTATTCATTAACCAAACGAACTTTTTGGCCATTAAAAATAAACTGCAACCCCTAGCATTATTTGTAGAGGGGGAAAAAAAACCAAAAGCAAAAACTAGAAACAACCTTTGTGTGTCAGTAAAGAGAATGAGTTTGATAAAATTAGAAGGTTGAACATAAATTCTCCCTTAGCTCCATCACTCATAGACATTTGGTGTTTTGACTGGGGAGGGAAAGGGCTGGGGGATAAAATAATGTATATTTCCTCTGTATAGTTTTAAGAACATTTTACCTCAATTACTGTGTGTGTATATATATTTATATATATAAAATCTCAAAATTATTTTTTAAAAAAGCTTCTCTAGGGCTTCCCTGGTGGCGCAGTGGTTGAGAGTCCACCTGCCGATGCAGGGGACACGGGTTTGTGCCCCGGTCCGGGAAGATCCCACATGCCGCGGAGCGGCTGGGCCCGTGAGCCATGGCCGCTGAGCCTGTGCATCCGGAGCCTGTGCTCCGCAATGGGAGAGGCCACAACAGTGAGAGGCCTGCGTACCGCAAAATAAATAAATAAATAAAATTAAAAAGCTTCTCTATACACAAGAGAATTAAGATGAGAAAAAGACCCTAAAGAAAAGTCTCCCCTCAACCCCGCTGCCACTATGCATATTTAGTACAAAATAGCGTTCAGTAACCTTTGGGTGTGCTTCCCTGGTTTGCATAATATTTTTCTCAGCTGAGGCTGTACTGTTTATGTATTTTATAGTTCACATTTTGATTTAACATTCACTTTGCATTTGACCCAAATGATTTTGCTGAGTACCCTGGCCCTTGGCCGGTTGTTTGCCTGGCCTCCCTCCCTGGAGTTTTGGATTTGGAGAGACAAGGTCTCCAGGGCTTGTCTAGAGGACTGAGCCGCTTTCAGGAAAGTGGCCCCTCTGTGGTAGTTGACCTCACCTTCTGTGATGATCTGACAGATCACAACTTCCGTTTTCATGAGGATAATTTAAAAGCTGCAGCCCCGTTGAGCAGAATGGAATTGAGAACCCTGTGCCCAGGACTCATTCCTTGCAGAGATGAGACAGCTCTTCAGTGACTCCCCTCTGCTGTGCTGGAGGTGAGGAGGAGAAACGTCCCCCTGGACAACAAAGTGACGGGCCGCCACGCCTGGCCTGGGGAGGAGGTTTCGGCCACCTTTTGCTGTACGGCCAGTGATAAGGTGATGGATCTGTCCCCTTGTGTGAACATGGGACATTCCCACTTCTGGGTGCTCTGGGTGTGGCTCACACATGTCAAGGTAGTGGAGACACCTTAAGAAGGCTATCCCAAGAGACAAAGGCCTCTATTTTTCTGACTTAAGGTTGAAAGGGCATGGATCACAGAGCTAGTCACTGGCTGATTCTGAACTCTCCAATCTTTCTGGGTCAAAGACAGACCTGTGCACAGTTCAGGGCCCTAGACTCTCGAATCCTAGGGGTAGGGCATCTGCCAACACAGGGGCTGTAGTTTGCAGGGCAGTGGCCTGACAGGCAGCTAGGCCAGCTTTGCCTGCTGTGGGGCTGGGCCCATGTGGCAGGCCCCTGTGCAAGGGAGTGTTCCTCAGGAAGAGTAGGGGACTTTGTGGCAAGCTTTCTGTGAAGTACAGTGGGACTCTGGACTCATTGGAATATTTGTCTCTGGTTGGAATAGTTAATAGATTTTTCTTTTGTTTTACTTTTTACTAATACTTTGATTTGGTTTGCAATTAACTTGGAGAGTTAACACCAATGTGCTGGAATTGGATGTGGGAAAAGATTTGACATTCTTTGAGTTATCAGTTATATGCCAGGCAACTGACCAGATGCTTTATGTTATCTCATGTAACCCACAGGAGGGAGTTTACGATTCAGGGTGGGGACCTACAACCACAAGAGTGTAAAATTCACTCCTTATTTTAGGAGTGAAGTGAATGGGATTCAAATAATACATGTACTCAGAAAGGATCTGCTCTTACAATCAGCCCCTGACACAGACCCTAGGTTACCAAAATGATAGCTTGCATCAAATGATTATTTCTAGAAGAGCCAGTATCTCTTTCAGAGTATACCACATAAGAGACTACATTTAAAGAGAAAATTTAGCTGGGTTTTTAAGTGGAGAGTTATCATTATCTTGCAAGCAACTTTGCATATTATTGTAGCCAGTCGGGGCAGCCAGGAGCCAGGTTCAAAGTGAGAGCCTTTGGCAGGGCTGAAAACTTTCATCAAGCTTCAGCCGGGTTAAAAAAAAAAAAAAAAATTCTGCCAAATCGTTCTTTCAGCAGAATGACTTTGTTCCATAGATTTCAGTTAATCACAGCAGGAGACAAGACCTCAGGAGAAGGGTCTGGCCATCCATCCTGTGATCTCCACTTAATGGCTGCAGGAGTGAAATGAGAAAACAGAGAATTTTGTAGGCAACAAAAGTGGGGACAGGGTGTAAATATAGAGGGTTTTGAGTTAGGAAGATTCTGTTGGAATTTAGTTATTTTTCCTATTTGTGACCGAAATGATCGGAGGAGAGCCTTTGAGGGCAGATAGGGTGGGATGGAGGATGCAGCAGGCCAGGCTGCAGGTGCATTGCATTCTGCAGGGTAGATCGTGTTTAAACCTTGGACAGTGCAATACTTTGAATAATGATAATAATAATAGCAGCACTGATATGGTGGGAGGGGTTTAAATTCATAAAGCAGTTTTGAGGTAAGAGTTTAAGAAGATACTCACTAAGCTAGAATTATTAGTCATGTTGTTAATTTCTGACCAGGGAAGCTGGTTAGTCTAGGCAGCTCGGCTCAGGGGAAGGGGATGCAGAGAAGAGGGGGAGGGGAGCAGCTGGCCCTTGGTCACCCAGCTCGAGCTGTGGCCCTGGCACGACAGTGCAGAAAGCAGAGCTGGGCTGAGGGGCTGAGGCATGTGGACAGCCGAGGCTGGGCTACATGTCCCTCTGGGGTGGGCCGCACTGCTCTTCTTGGTCTCACTCCACGTAGGTGTCCCCTTGCCAGCCCTTTAGTGAACAGAGCAGTTTTTTGAAAGCATAAACCAGATCACGTTCCTCTTCTGTTTAAAACCATCCCATTGCACGTGGACACTTGACAGCTTTGTCTCCCTTGTTGCTTCAGTATATGCCCCACCTCCTCCATAGAATGAGGTCTAGATATAGTCAGTATTCCCCCAGGCACTGGAGATGAGACAGAAGAAGACTGTGACCGCCTAAGTTCTCTCTACGTTCCATCTGCGTGCCCTCCATGAACAGGGTACACCTGGAGGCCTGGTTATATGGCGCCGACACTGGACACTGCTTACTCAGAAATGGAATGTCTGAGATCTTTAGTTCATCTTACAGCTGAGGAAGCTGAGGCACAGAGGAGGCAAGTGACATCTTAAGCGAGTGCCAGGGCTGGACGAGAACTCACATCTGACTCCTGACCCGGCAACGCTGATGCCCTCGACTGATGGACAGCTCTGCAGCTGGAAGGGCATTGAAGGCTGGCAGGGAAGAACGGCAGAGCCCGGCAGGTGGGAGGGCGTAGAGGAGGCAGCTGGTAGAAAATGGAAAGGCCATGAAGAGTCAAAATATGCATTCCCCCTAGCCATGTCCCCAGGACAGACGGGAGTCCCAGGTGCTCTTTAACAGAGGCATAAACAGTGACACAGAAAAACTACACAGAGGGATTGACCCAAGGCCAAGACGTGTCATTTGTGCCTAACGACTAAGCACCCTGTTTATTTGGATTCTTCACCTTGCTCTGTCCTTTTAAGTCATGTGAGACCTTCTCCGCCATTCTTCTCTTGTCATTTGGTTTGTGACTCCAGTTTAGAATCTCTCTGCCTATTTGTCTCAGGTTCTAAGCTGGAGGGAGATAAAGAAGGTGATGATGAACTTGGGCCATGTGACTTGCCTGCAGCGTTTTGCTGTTCTTCAAAGGGGCTGTAGAGAAGCACAGTGAGCAAATTCATGAGTCAACATTATACTTGTCCCTCTTTTGTGAGGAATACTGCCTCTACTTCTTGTGTGAAGTGTAATCATTTGTTAGCTTTAGTAAGATCTCTCTGCCCACCGATAAGGAAACAAAAAGGCATTTACTGTGCTAGTCTCTAGAATGTGAAGTGTAAGCTGTGGTCTTTTTTTGTTTGTTTGTTTTTAGCTTTCATTTATGATCACAGGCTTAAGGGTTGAAGGGGGCCTTGGAGGACTGCCAACCTCACCACCCCCCTCTGTGCAGGAAGCCCCTTCTCAACATCCTTGCCAGTGGTTCATATCCCTTCCCCCTGCATCCCCACTGCGAGTTGCCTCTACCTCTGTCATAACACTTACTTCATTTTGCTTAAATTACAGTTATTTGAGGACTCTTTTTAAGTCTCAGCTGTGAGCCCCTGAGGGCAGGAATCCTGTCTCTTTCCTCTTTGTCTTTGATCTCCCACAGCCCCCAACACAAAGCCTGGCCCACTCTCCATAAATATTTGAAGGAGTGACAAGGTGTTAACAGCCTCCAGAGGCAGCCACAGTTCAACATCTCTAATAGCTAGAAAGTTCTTCCTAAAAGTGAGCAGAAACGCACCTCCCCAACTTCCCTGTGGGGGGAGAGTATAAACAGCCAGTGATGACAAAGGGCCAGGCAACCATAAGATGCACACGAGAGACCCCGGGGACAGGCCACACCCTGTCTTATTGCTGTTCTTGCTTCCCTTCTGGCCAAAGGATACGAAGGTCTTTCCCATGACAGGAAAACCCAACCACACTAGATAGAGTTGGAGAAATGTGTGTGGCGTGGGGAGGGTTCCCAGGATTCAAATCCAGTTTGGAAGGGCAGCTTTACTAGATGCTGCCATTGTCCCACTCATATCCCCTCAGTCCTCCCCGAGGGTCATCTGCAGACTGTTCCCATGCACAGCGACAGCTTCCTGTGTTTCTCTGCCCATGGTCACTCTCTGACCTGGGGACTATGCTTGGCCTGTGTGTAGGTCAGGCTGGAAATGCCAGGGAGTAACTCCAGGAGAGACCTTCAACCATGAGTGATGGGACTTGTGCATAAATACCCCAGATCCCTCATCTCCCAGTGGGATGCTCAGACGTGTGTTCTACGCAGTCCCTCAAAGGTTTCAGGAGAGATGACCCCCAAATGCTCACAGCAGTAATCCACTAATGGACACATCCTTTCTTTATTTGCCTCCCTTCCCTCGTTGACTTGCCTACTCCCTCACTGTGCTTTCTGGGATCACACCCAAATAAACAGTCTGCCCCAAATCCTTGTTTCAAGGTCTGCTTTGGGTGGAACCCAAGCAGGAAATTTGGTGGAAATCCTAATGTTAGTCTCTTAAAAGACAGAGCTATTAAAATTAGTATATGTCTTTTATCCCCCCGTTTCTTTCCTTCTATTTCTAATTCAGAGTTGGTTTTTCTGTCAGTTCTATAAATAGAGTTTAATTTTAAGAAGAATCTGGGTCCTAACTCAGAAAACAGGACTGATAATGATTCCTAAGTCTTTGAAGGATAGTTATTTCAAATAATAAGAGTTAGTAATATTCTAGTTCTATTAAGGAAACGTACTAGTCAGAAAGGTCTCAGGCCAGACTAAAGAAAGAGGTTATGCATGGGGATCATCAGACATCAGGATGGATTTGTGTTCAAGTGCTTCACTTAACCTCTTAAACTTCCACAGAGACCTTTTAAATGAAGAGAGACCTTATCAACCTGGCTCAGGTTTGGGATGGAGTGCTTGAGGTCAGGACAGCGAACATGAATGCGGACCATGAGGGAAGAGGGAAAGGAAAATAAAGAACCTTCATTAAACTTACCCATTATTAATGAACTACCGCTGAGCTAATAGAGCCAAGAGAAAATGCCGTTACCGAAGAATATTTATTATCATATCAGAAGATTCATAACAAAGAACAAAGGTGTGCAAGAAACCTGCCACCCTAGTCCTCCTTCAGACAGACATTGTGTGAGTCAGAATAACTCCCTGTAGGTGCTACAATATTACTTGATTGTTTTGACACCTCAGACAATTAATAGGAGGTAGCAGTTAAAAATAATCATGCTCACTACTGTCTTTGTTTGTGCGTTTGTGGGTTTTTTTGTCTTCTTTCCTCCTGTAGAGTTTTCTGCTGGCCTAGTAAGGAATGACACACATGGTCATGAATTTTTAATTGGCAATCAAAGATGGGAAGGAATGTGAACAAAACACAGGGTGAGAGGAGTCAGCAGGGCCAGGAGAGCCCCACAGATGCCTTTTTGGGGTCAGGTGGGGAGATGTTCCTAAGTCACGTAGGGATAAGAAAGGGCTCCACAGATCTTACTTTAAGCATGGATATTGTGGCTTCATACGCTCTCTTATTTATTTATTCACCTGCTCTCTTGGTGGGGGTAGGAACAGGGGGCAGCAAAGTCTTCACTTAGTGGTAGGAAGATGTGTGGTCATCCTGTGACGTGTGTCCTTTGCCCTCTTTGATGAGCACTGCTGCCCTGTTGTAGTTGGCAGTAATGCCCTGGGTACAGCTCTCTCCTGAGTTGAGAGAGGTGCCTTTGCCTCCTCAGGCTTTTGCCCTGGTCTGAGCCGTTGCTTCCGGAGAGAAACTCTTGGAAGTACCGTGCTGTCCCCATGGCGTGACCTCGTAAGGTGACTGTGAGGGTCATTAAGGCAGTCCAGTAAAGTGACTGCACTCGTGGGCATTAATAGTTGGCACAAAAACTGTGCTGGTCCTCAAAATGAAGGGGCTCAGTTACGGTACCTGCCATCTGCTGAAATGTCATAATATAAACAAAGACCTCCTTCGGGCTCAAAAGGGATATGTTAATGTGGCCGATACTGGCCTCTCTCAAACTTTTTGTTTTGGGTAGCCTCCTTCCCCGCGTATTCCCCCAGCCCAGGGTGCTCTGTGGGTGCCTTTTCAGCCTGCCCCACTAAGCACCCGCTCTCCCTTGCTTCCCAGAACGCCTATGTCAACATCAACCGCATCATGTCCGTGGCTTCCCGCCTCTCAGAGGCCGGCCACTACGCCTCGCAGCAAATCAAGCAGATCTCCACGCAGCTGGACCAGGAGTGGAAGAGCTTCGCGGCCGCTCTGGATGAGCGCAGCACCATCCTCGCCATGTCTGCTGTGTTCCATCAGAAGGCTGAGCAGGTAAGGCCAAGGGAGCTGCTGTGGCCTCTGGTGGTGGGAGGGGCAGGGGCAGGGCAGGGCAGGCTGGGAGGACATACACTGAGGCGTAGAGAGACCCTCCTCTCTTTTTGGAACACCAAAGACCGTGCTGAGTAGCTTTGACAACAGCCCATGTTCCAGTACTGTCATGGCCCCTGTGTACCCAGAGAGACATTGGTGACTCTTGGAGGCTTTGCTTAACATTCAAACAGGAAGAAACCCAGAGCTAACTATTCTGCTTAGTAGTTTATTGTTGGACGTGTGTGTGCACGCACGCGCACGTGTGTGTGTGTGTGTGTGTGTGTTGACTGCTTAGTTTGCATTCCATAAGCATAGACCAAAGGGGTGAAACTAAACTGATCATTGAGTGCTGAGAACAGGGGGAAACTAATTTTACATGAAGCATTTGCTGTGGATAATAATAATGTAATAATAATACAGTGAACAGAAATAATAATTACTTGTTGCCATTTACTTACTGGCATTGGCCAGTGACATTACTAACCCATTTTACAGAGAGGAGCAGGGAAGCTCAGAGAGATTAAGTAAGCTGCCTAAGACCCAGTGGCATGCAGGAGCTGACTCTAACCAGCTTAGGGAGAGCCAATGGTTAAATTTGCAGGAATTTTAGGAGCTGGTTGTTAAACGTAGCCATTACTTTAAACTATATAAATTTAAATTAAATATATCACATTAAAAGCAAAGGTAATAAATACTCAAAACTCATCATTTTCAATTATTTTACTAGATTTTATTATTTTCTATGTTCTTGAGATTATTTCTATGTTATATACACACTCTCTCTCTCTCTCTCTCTCTCTCTCTCTCTCTCTCTCTCTCGCTCTCTCGCTCTCTCGCTCTCACACACACACACACACACACACACACACACACACACACACACACACACACAAAAAACAATAAACTACTAAGCAGAATGTAAATAGGCTCTGGGTTCCTTCCTGTTTGAATGTTAAGCAAAGCCAGCAAGAGTTACCATTTGTCTCTTTGTCAACATTTATGTCTGTGGTAATAGTATACAGTTGTGTGCTACTGATCACCTCATCCCAACTACATATTTGGTGATGTTGCAATGGTAGCCTGAAATAGGGCAAGATAAAAGTTTTACACCATGGAAATCATCAAGTGTTAGAAACCAGGGCTTGATTTGTTGTTTTATTGATTGTCTAGAATCGTAAGAAAATGAGAGAGAAAATATTTTAAAATGCAGATTAAGCCTAAAAATGTGCCCTGTGTATAGCTGTTGCATTGTGAATAGAACACAAAATCAAGGAAATATTCTTCTGATATTCAAAAACTATTATTGCATTTAGCAGAGAAGTCACTTAAAATCACTGATGAATGAGTAATGTTCTGACATAAGTCTCCAGGTATTTTTCACTTTTGTCTTACATCTTAACAAAAGTGAAAATATCAACCAGCTTTTGTGTTGGAACTATATAAGTTTGTTGTTTACAAACAAAAGCATATGTGAGAATCAATTCGTTACATGGAATTTATCATAAGCATTCTGTGTTATTATTCTTTGTAAATTATGTGCTACACATCTTTTATAGCAGTAAAGTTTATAACACTTGTGTGTGTATTACATACACACATATATGCTGCTTATTAAAAGTTTATTAATATACCCTTGTGAAAATCACACAATTAATCAATAGGCATCTGGGATCAGGTGTGTCTAACATTAAAGCCTATGGTCTTAACCCCTAAATTTCTTTCTTTGTATGACATTTGGATAGCTCACAGATAACACAGAGTCAGACACAAGGTTATACCTTAAAACTCTTCCTCTGTTACCCACCTAACATGGAAGGCAGCATGGAATAATTGAAAGAGTCTAGGTGTCGGGCTTCCCTGGTGGCGCAGTGGTTGAGAGTCCGCCTGCCGATGCAGGGGACACGGGCTCGTGCCCCGGTCCGGGAAGATCCCACATGCCGCGGAGCGGCTGGGCCCGTGAGCCATGGCCGCTGAGCCTGCGCGTCCGGAGCCTGTGCTCCGCAACGGGGGAGGCCACACAGTGAGAGGCCCGTGTACCGCAAAAAAAAAAAAAAGAAATAAAGAGTCTAGGTTTTGATGCCAGACACGGGTAAGTTCTAATCATTAACTCTTAGGCAGGTCACCTCAACATTCTGAGCTTGTTTCCTCGTCTCTAATGTGGGGATGATCATAAATCTCACAGCACTGTTACAAGGATTAGAGATGGAATCTATTAGGTGCTTAGTGTGTTTTTTAAATGGTAGACATCACCAAAGATCTGTTGGTGTCTTTGTATTTCCTCCACCTGTGTCTGTTTCCATCTGAGACCTTCCCAAAGACTGAAAGTACTTGTGTTATAAGTCAAGAGCAGCCCTGCACATTGAGAGGAATCTAGCCTTTTGTTGTTGTTGTTGTTTTAAGATGATGGTGGTAGTACCTGAGAATATTCACGTCTGATCTCCTGTCCTCTCTTCAACCTATTATTTGCACGCTTTGTTCAAGGTTTCTCCAGATTGGCAAGGGAGGTTCAGTGCCTCCCTCTGTCTCTGTCTTTCTCTCCTCGAGATGACCATTTCGTGGGGTCCACTATAGGACTCTGGTTAGAGTATTACAAAGAAATCCCAAAGACCTTGAAGAGGTGCTCCCCCCACGACTGACACACACTGTCAGGTTGCTTCCAGGTTCCTTTATGAAATGGTTGTTGGTGGAGCAAGCAGCTTCTGAGGTATTAACAAGCACATGCAGCCTGATCCTGGGTGTCACCCAGCACTCTGCCAGCATCGTTAGGAGACGGCTTACTGCGATCAAAAACATACAGAATGAAAAATCCGCTGCCACAGCCAGGTGGCTAAGGACTGAAAGCTGACGCGATACCAAGAGGGGGACTCAGGCAGTTGTAGAAACGCAGTACCCGGATTGAGAGTAACTGGAGGACTCAGCTTCTGTTTGCTGTTTCCTGACTTGGATTAGTTTAGATGAGAAGCAATTTTATTTGTATCTATTTTTTAATGCAATTTCTCGGGTATTGCCAGTCCTTCAGGGAAACTCATTAACCATGCTTCTTTTTAGCTGGAAAGCACACACACACACACACACACACACACACACACACGCATGCAAACAGTGGATTCAAGGCTAATTTTTCAATGCATTTATGTAGGCAGCTCTTTATTGTCCTCAGATGGGCTGTTCTAGGCAATGAGATAAAAAGGTATTTAGGCAATTAATTTAAATGGAGCTGTGCACCCAGGCAAGAAGAATCACAGACAGAACCACTCCAGACTGTTGGGTGAAGAATTATTTGCATTTTAGAGGTGTATTTTCCACCCAATAAATCTGAGTGACTTCAGTTAGCTCACCCTTTGTGCATGGAGACCCATAGTCTGCCACAGTTGTTAATTTTAATTTTTAAATAATTTGATGTCTGTCAAGATCTGTATCTATATATCACAGCCCAGGAGCCACTCTAGACACAGTACAGTCTGTCCCACTGAGCTGCCCTCCCCTCTCCCACCCCTTGGGGTTCTGACCCAATAGCAGGGATCTTTTTGAGTGTTAATCTCCATTCTCTGTGGGAATGGTCTCTGCAAGTTCCCTGGGGTGCCTGGTGGGCCTGAATGAGGCATTCTTTGCTACTCTTCACAGCTCAATGTCCACACTATAAAGCACATGTGTGGAAACATCCCATTTCATTATATGTTGCCTCTCACTTGTACCTGTGAGTGTGCACAGGACAAGAAGCTCTCACATACACATGTCAGGTAGTGAGCTGTTTGCACACCTGTATTTTATCATCAGTGTGTGGATATAACCTGTTGAACATGAAGACAACTCCCACCCCCAGCAGTTTCATAACAGTCATCTTTCTTTGTGGAAACCATACTTCCTAAACAGGTACTGGGTCTGACTTCTTACCTAGGGTTGGTGT
Organism: Delphinus delphis; assembly: GCF_949987515.2. Taxonomy (NCBI): domain Eukaryota; kingdom Metazoa; phylum Chordata; class Mammalia; order Artiodactyla; family Delphinidae; genus Delphinus; species Delphinus delphis. The sequence goes on from NC_082686.1 coordinate 69,492,530, forward strand.
TTGTAAAATTAAAGAAAAAAGTCCACTGTCTGCAGTGGTCTCTGAAGGCTTCCAGAGTTCCTGATGCTTCTTCCCAAGGTATCTGACCGTCTGTACATAATCTGCCCGTTGCCCGCCCCCAGTGCTCCCACACTGACCCAGCCGGCATCTCCTTCCAGTTCCTGTCGGGAGTGGACGCCTGGTGCAAGATGTGCAGCGAAGGTGGCCTGCCGTCTGAGATGCAGGACCTGGAGCTGGCGATCCACCACCACCAGTCCTTGTATGAGCAGGTGACCCAGGCCTACACAGAGGTGAGAACCCAGCGGACACCCAGGGGTTCTGGCTGTGTATAGGGGTATGAGGGTGTGGCAAGAGTACCGGCCTGTGTGCTATGAAATAGCCTGAGTTGGACTAAGAAGAAGAGAGGCCATTTTTCTCCCTCTGGAGACATCTTTAAGATCCTTGATCTGTTAATGATGATGTCGAAATGCAGCCATTGGCAGGAACTGCCTTAGTGCACATGCGTGTACACACACACACACACACACACACACACACACACACACACCTACCTCACCCTATTTGTGAAGACCGGACTGTCTCTTCTGTGGAAGGACTGTAAGAAAGCAAGGCTGTGCTCCTCTGGAGTTGCTTCCTGTCTGGTGAACGGGCATGCACACACTAGCCCTGCCACCCCTTTTATGAAGCAGCTCATCAAAAAATACTAATGTTCTCACTGGAAGGTCCAGAGCACAACTCACCACAGGTTGGAGATAAGTGTTTGCAGGAGTGAGAAGCTGCTGTGGAAGTGAAGGACAAACTAAAAGGCTCTTCTGCTGAAAACTCAAAGGCTGGAAGCCTGGTACAAGTTAGAAGGGGAAAAAACTGCCTTCTTAACTCGGACCAAGCACACCTCCTTTCAGACCTTGCTGGAAGGAAAAGGCCGTTTCAACTCCAAACCAACTTTTACTTCCTTGTTAGCCAGATTAATCTGGGGTCTTAAAATTCCTATCAATACCCTAGTCACCGTGGTTTTAAATTAGAAAGGCAAGTGGCCTTTCAGATGATGCCACTTTCCAGAAATATTGCCAGGAATCCAGTGAGGAATGGCAGGGGATGTCACCCCCCCCCGGTGTCAGCACTGAGGGTGAGTGTTGGGGAACCCAGGAGCATGGACGTTGTGTCCACAATCTAAGGGTCCCTTCCTTATTCTGCGTGTTCTGGAAAGACAGGGATGTTACCACTTTCAGGAGAAGAAAAAAGGAGGTTGTAAAGAAGGAGAGCAAAAGAAGGGTAAGTATAAAAGAAAGAAAATTACAAGGAAGTAAAGGAGAGAAAAATGCTGCTGCTGATGATAAAGGTAGACTTGGTAGCCAGTACCTGCTGGGCCCTCTTCTAAGTGCCCTGCATGTGTTAGCTCGTTTAGTCTTTACCGCAATGCTATGGGGTATGTACCATTTCTATTCTTGCTTCACAAACAAGGAAACTGAGGCCCAAAGGGGTTAAGTGTCAATAACTCGCCTCTGGTCACACACCTAGAAGTTTAGAGCTAGGTAGAGGAAGGTGAGGACGGAAGAGGGAAGAGGGAGAGAGGTTTATGGTGTCAACTTATATTCAGCTTCTTTTCTGAAACGAAGATCTGCTGCCTGACCTAGTCAATGAGTCAGTCAGAATATTTATCAAGTAAATACTTACCAAGTACCAAGTGTCAGGCACTCTTCCAGGCGTGGGACGAGATAAACAAGGCAGAGTCCCTGCCCTCAGGAAGCTGAAATTCAAGGGGGAGGGACACAGTGATTCGGGGTCTCGCAGACAACTGGCTGCAGCCCCAGCACCTCCTCTCCCTCAGGATTCCGGGGTGCTCGGCCCTCCCCGGGCTGCAGGCTGGGCACTGTGGCAGCTCTGGTGGCACACTCCTTGGTTGTCATGGGTGTTGGTAGGACTGAGATTCTCAGTCCTCATCAGGGATGCCAGCAGGCTTGCCTTGCCTCCCTGTGCCCCTCCTGCCCCTCTACTCCCTGGACTTGACCTCTTTCCCTCTTACAGGTCAGCCAGGATGGCAAAGCGCTGCTGGACGTGCTGCAGCGGCCCCTGAGTCCCGGGAACTCCGAGTCCCTCACGGCCACAGCCAACTACTCCAAGGCAGTGCACCAGGTGCTGGACGTGGTGCATGAGGTGCTGCACCACCAGCGGCGGCTCGAGAGCATCTGGCAGCACCGCAAGGTGCGGCTGCACCAGCGGCTGCAGCTCTGCGTCTTCCAGCAGGACGTCCAGCAGGTAACAGACTGCTTCCCTGAGCCTGGCATCTGTCTCAGGCAGGCAGGCAGGTGGCACAAGTCCCTGACCTAGGTGATCAGGCCTGGGAACGCCTGATTTATGGAGGGAGGAGGGCAGTTCAGCCCCCGGCTTCACCCCTCCACACCATCCGGACTTGTTAATTGACGCTTCTCACTTAAGCAGCTTTACAGACAGGCCTTCTCACCCTCTGGTGTTGTGAAGGGAGGCTCAATCTGAGAGACAGCAATTCCTTGTAGTCATGACATTGTTTTCTTTGGGGGAAGCTTGACAGTCCCTCAGGCATGAGCTCTCTGGACAGCTCCAGGTCCTAGGGGGTTATCTGAGTGCTGTCAGAGCTGGACCCACAGTGTGCCCACTTCTCAGGGATGCAGGTGGCCTGCTAGGGTTGGGGTGTGGTGGGGTACAGGGCCTTTAGGGGATTCTTTGGCAAGCTTGGATTTGGGAAACCAGATTTAAAACAAGGGCTGTTGATAATTGTATGTTCTGTGATTAGAGGTTACTCCTGGCTTAATCTTTTTTTTGCGTTATTATAAGAGTCATAGCATTTTTCTTTACCACAAATAATAAAGAAATTGTTGTTTCTAACTATGAAAGGACAGCCTTGCCACAAATGCCCTTTTGGATGAAATGACACATTCTTTTTTCCTCATACTTCTCTGTCTGTCTCTTTGGGGACCCCTGGGAGCTTTTCTTTGAGGACTGATAGCTGCGGGGGAGGGAGAGCTTGTTGGGAGCTGGAGATGGAAGTTAAGGTTTAGCATCATCTCCCTGCTGGTTCACTGTGAGAGGCAGGGGTGGGAGCGCTCGTGTTCTCAGACCTTTCTGTGGCCACCTCATAATTTCAAGATTATACATATAAAATAACATTTCACTCTCCTTCCACACCTCCTGCGGTATTGACCAGATGTAATCGAAAAGTCTGTGGAAATATACATGGAAAATTGAGAGCCAACTGGACATGTCTTTGGAGTGTTGGTTCCCCTCACAGCTGTTGTTGGGGGGCCCTTGTACTGGGTATCCTGTGATAGAGACAGGTTGGAAGGAGAGCGGGGCATCCTATCAGGGGTCGTGACACCCTCTGGGTGTGGGGTCACCACCGTGCAGTCAGTCCCAGGAGTAGACAGGCCTTCAGGAGCGTCCCCCATTCTTGGGCTGCCCTAACTCCTTTGTAGCCCCTGTCCCCCGTCTGGGGCAGTGATGAGTCATCGGAGGTGACACTTCAGCCTCAGGAGAGATGGGCACTGCTTATGTGCTGGCCCCAGCTCTGAAACCCTTGTGGGGCTTGCTGGGGATGGAGAAGCAAATGCATCAGTTGTCTGCTCCTGCCGTCTGGAATTGTTCAGATCAACGTGTCATCTCTGAGCACAGGAGAGCACAGGGTTGGTCTGTGATTGGGACGGTTAGGTGGCAGCCTCCAGAGGCACACAGAAGGTGTCACCACTTCAGTGAACTTCGAGTGACTTCTGGAGATTTCTGGGCCGTGGACTGTGCAGCTTCCTTGGTGTGCTCTTTGTCTCCCTGCTGTTTTCATGGCTGTTGTACTAGGACGGGCCCTGGAGAGGGGCAGAGGTGCTGCAAGGAGGGTGGGCGAAAGGCTTCCCCATCAGGAGGGCAGCATCCTGACGCGGACTCTGGGAACAGCTGTTATCAGACTCTTCTGTGGCCATCATGACATCGACACTAAAGCTGGGGAAAAGTATAACGAAAACTACACCGGTGGCTGTTCTACATCACGCTCTAAAAAGGAGAGCATTTCTGGAATGGAGGCCCTGTCAATTCATCTCTACAAGATGAATCACAGTGTTGGCACTCACCAAAAGCAAGTAGAAGATTGTGAGGTGGATGTAAAGGGGTTTGGATTTTCCACGAGGACTGAATTCCCCAGGATGACTGATTCCATTGTTCTTTTCGGGACGTGTGAATGTGACTTCTGGGGACACGACGTCATTCACCCATTGTCCAGCTAACTCTCACTCACCAAATATCTGACACTGGGACAGATGCACGAAGAAAAATGTGAAAACCAAGGGCTGTGAAACCTGGTGTGGGTTTCAAATGCTTCCTGACACCCAAGCGCGCGTTGATGCCTGACCGGTGTCTGAGTTGGCACTTCAGAGAGCGCTGACTATGACGCACGCAGTGGTTCCAGTGATGGACTCGGACTCTGGTCTCCCGACTCCCAGGCTTACGGGAGCCTTTCCTAGTTTTCAGAATCAGACTGGACAAGCAGTTTCCCTGCTCTGTGCTCCCACGATTTTATTTAATAATACACAAACACACGCAAACAATGTTAACTCAAAGGTCAAAGTGCTATTGGAATTTTATAAATTTATCATTTTTTATTTTGCATGCTTCATCTCTTCTTTTGCAGTATCTCCTTGAGAGCAGAAGCCGTGGCTGCTGCTGTCTGGCATGAAGCTGGGGTTCTCTTTATATTTGCTGACTTGAGTTGAAATTATTATTGGAGGCCCCCTGTTTCTGCTTCTGTGAATTAAACACCATCTAGCCCTCCCTCCCAGCCCATCCAGTAGCTGCCAGTGAATAGCTGCAGTCTGTTTGCAGGAATTGTGATGTGAAAGTCTGAAGATCCCAGGTATTTCCTAACAGCCCGGGCAGAGGAGTCGGGGACATACCATCAGTGCTACAAAGTATCCTGGTACTCATCAGCTATTCAGCAAGCATGGGTCTGGGCAGTGGGCCCAGCACTGCACTAGGTTCTGGCAAGATGCCTGGTTAGGTAGAAAGGCAACAAGACATACACACTTGAAAACAGAAAGGTCCGTGCTACCCGAGCATGCCAGGCGGTGTGCAGGGCAATAGAGTGTTGATGGGACACTTACAGGCAGAGATGTGAAAAGTCAGAGTTGGTGTCTTGAAGGAGGAGAGAATTGATTGAACCATATAGTCTGGATCCAAGACCCTTGAGCACATTTGGGGTCTGGAGATGTTTACTCTGCAGCCTAAGTGGGAAGCTTGTGAGCGAGCATCGGTGGCTAGGGCGATACAGCATTACGGATAAGAGCATGGACTCTGGAGCCAGATGGCCTGAGTTTAAATCCTGCTCTGACAAGTCTTAGCCATGGGACCTTGGGCAAGTGGCTTCACTGCTGGTGCTTCAGTTTCCTCACCTCTAAAATAGGAACCGTCACATACCTATCTCATTGGACTGAAGGAGGTGCAAGCACAGCACCTGCCTAGCACGTAGTAGACCTGCAGCAGCATTGTCTCGGTTTGGTCATATCCTCTTTGAGTGGTACTCGGGTGTCTTCTGAGTCTGATGAGTTCCATTTCATTCAGTGATAAAATCTCAGAGTTCCGGGGACCTGGAAGAGCATTCAGTCTCACCTACTATAGGGTCAAGAAAATTGAGGCCCAGAGACGTAAAGCAGCTTGGCCATAACCACACAGCTAGTTGATGGTAGTGCCAGGACCAGAAGCTAAGTCTTCTGGCTCCCAGTCCAGGTGTCCTACAGAAAAACCACACAAGAGAAGAGCCAGGTGGATAGCGATGGAGAACAGAAGAGAGACAGGAGGGACACACACATACTAACGTAGAGAGGGGAAAGACAGACCACATACACACACCCTGAAACAGGGAGAGAGGAGAGACAGAGACAGACAGTGGAGGATGGGAAAGAAAAGGAGAGAGATTTAAAGACAGAGAGCAGAGAAACAGACATACCTGGGCTGGGAGGTGAAAGAGAAAGAAGAAGGTGGGGGGAGAGACAGAAGAGAAAGAGAAAGAGACAGGGACTCCTGCTAGTGGAGAGATGGGGGAGAGCCAGCCAGCCTCTCCCCACACGACTCCTTGTCCCATTGCCATTTCTGGGGGTGGTCTTTTCCCAAATAAGAATACCTTGACTAAAGCAGAGTAAAGCAGAAAGGTTGAAACCAAAGATAGACACCAGTGAATAAGAGATTCCATTTAAATATCTGCAGCCAGAATTGGCCTGACACATCATCCCTGTGCTAGCTCTCCCTTGGTTCCCAAAAAGTGTCCTCTTCCCCTCTGGGCTTTGAGGCGATGGAAATAAGTCTCTAAGGATCAAACTGGAACTTGGGTCCATTAAGCTGCAGAAAGGCATAGATAGAGTGCATCTACCATAGTGTTGCTAGTGGAATAATTTTCAGTCCTGTTGTTGTTCCAGTTTAGAGTGGAACAGTACTAAGCAACAGCCATAAGAGCATCTATGACAGCATCAGCTCACCTCCACCTTCTGTTTGTTCTTCTCTCCTAACCCTGTGGCTTCCCACAAGAATAAAGGACTCCTTTCAAGCCCCGATAGACCTGACTTTGCTGAGAAGAACAAGGAGTAGCTAGTCTTGATCTTTCTAGTAGATGCAAACTCCATTCCATTTTTTCATAGCCAGAACAACTATTGTGAGTATCACTGCAGGCCATCTGTTCTGCCTCCCTTTCTTCTTCTCCCTCCGTGTGGTGCAAGAATAAATTGGTAAAGTGCTTTGGAACACCCGTGTGCAAGGCCCTGTACTAGGAGTTGGAGGTCTCTGGCCCAAGAGAAGACATATATACCCGAGGATGTATGAGCGGCACGTGGCTATCTGGGTTCAGGGCCAAAGAAGCAAGACAACAATGGGCTGGTGGAATCAGAGCAGAGAAAGTTCCCTGTGGTGGAATGGCATTTGCACTGGTGCTTGGAGCTCAGGCAGAGGAGACGGAGGTGGGGAAGGCCAGGAAGTGGAGAGCTAAGTTATAGCCAGGGGACAGGAAGAGGAAATCTGACTGAGTGCCTACTCTTGGCAGCGATAGAGGGAGGTCAGGCTGGAAGGGTTAGGAGTGGTCTTGGTGGGGTGGGTGGGACATGACCCATTTGAGGCTCCAGTGCCTTCCCCTAAAAGTAATGTGTTTTGCTTTTAAGCAGTCCAAAGGTGAGCAAAGGAGGGGCAGTGATGTCAGAATTTTCTGGCTCAGTGATTTTCCATTCTGAATGAGTGTATTAATAGTAAAGTCCATGGTTCTTGTACTACGAATGAATCTCACCTGTTTCTATCAGGTTCTTCTGGAGCCTCCCGTGGAAAATTATAGCTTTTACTGTGTCAGCTCTTGCCTGCCAAAGAACGTGTAAAAAGGATTTGAGAGTAATTTTTTAAAACTCCATAAATTCAATCTTTTACTTGCTGTAGTGACTAAAGCCCCTTAATCATACTAAACCAGTTTGGGCGTTGTATAATCCAATTAACAGCTTTGCATAATAAAAGGTGAGCACTCTGGGTTACAAACAGCATGCTTAGTTAGAAAAAAGAGACTGGAATGATGTTGGGTCTAGAAAAGAACTCTTCTTATAAGAAGGAACGATTAAAGCATCTAAGAAGGAAAATGCTCACTCAGGGTATAGTCCCAGAGAGATGAGGGAACATACACGAGGGGGAACCATCATCAAAAATCTGGAATGCTGACTAGTTACTTGGTGGGTATGTTGGGGAGGAGATTCAGACATCAGAGGGGTGGTTGGATTCCAACCCTGAGATCTGGTTCCTGGGATTAAATATGTCTATAAAAGTTTTATTGCTCATAGCTCAGGATTCATCATCTTTATGAGCAATTGAGCATCTAATCACTTCACTTATCTTAATTAATCTTCCAACACTATGAAGCGGGTGATACTTTGGTCCTCATCTTATCAATACTAATGAGGAAATTGAGGCTTAGAAAGGTTAAGTAAACTTACACAAGGTCACACAGCTAGTGGCAGAGGAAGGCTATAAACCCAAGTCCACTGAATCTCTAGGTCCATGCTCTTAGCCTCTCTGCTATGCCCTGGGCCCTATGTTAAGTGGTGGGAAGGCAGAGAGACACGGATCCTGCCCTTGAGGGGTTTATAAGTTAGTGCAGGGCTCAGAGGGCCCTGATAGATTGCTTGGTCCCAAGGGATCAGACTTGCCGTGTAGCCGCTGACAGCTGAGATTCATCCCTAAGTCATCCCAGGGGTCATTCATCCCTGGGTCATCCCAGGAAGACCCACACAGGCAGTCATACTCACACGCAAACACTCTTTCCCACCTGCTCCATCATTATAAAATGGCTCTCTACAGTTATTTAGCTCTAACACAAATGTCCCTACGACAGGCACTACCCATTCTCACTTGTTTTTCATAACCATAATTACGTTAACTCAGTGTTGCTGATGCTTTTCTTTGTAGCATATGTCTTGAATAATGTCCGTTTGCCCATGGTCGTATTTAGCAGTATTAAAGTTCTCAATTAAGTTTTGATGGTGATAATCCAATCCTTCGAATACATTCAAGTGGATAATAGATGATTCTATTATCATCTATCATCTTTCTGGCAGGGTGAGAGTCCAGAAAGTGAGCAGGGTTGAGGCTTGGCTGAATTGGGGGAGGAAGGGAGGGGAGAAAGAGAGGGCTCTGCTGGTCAGGGTTGCTTTCTGATTGGAGTGAGGATGGGGAAACTTTCTCATCTGCCTCTTTGGTGTCACTGATCTTAGAAGGGGTGCTCCATCCCTCTACCCATAGTAGGAGGCTGGAACCAGAGGGTCTGTTCCAGTCTTCTCCATGTATCCTCCAGCTAGAATTGATAGGGCTGGGAAATGGGCTTCAGAGGCCTGCTCCTGATTTGCTGAGACCCTCCTGCCTGGAATTTCATGGACCCTTCACACTCTGTACCTCACCCCCATTCCTCTCTGTCCTGCTTTCTGCCTTCTCTTCCCTTGCCCATCATGGCCTTTCCCTGGGTGCTCACTTTGATTTTCTGAATGCAAACTCTGTTGTGACTGAACAGTCACCCTTCTGTGATGAGTACCTTCCAAGGAAGGACCTGGGTGCCTCCACCTGGCAGGGTTGGGAATCAGGTGGGTCCTGGGAGGCAGTGAGAGAAGGTTCCTCCCCAGGAGTTACTGAGCCTCAGGGCTTTCTTGATACACAACAATTTTAAACACCTTTAATGTCCTCAATTCCTCTTTTATTACTATGTTAACAAATGACTAGACAGTCACCATCCAAGGTCACTTCTTTCTGATAACCCCTATGTTCTGCATGTCCTTGACCTCAACATGCTATTTCTGGAGCTTTGAATACCAGGCTAAAGGATAAAAGACTCACACTTTATAACTTGTGGGGAACTATTGAAAGATTTTGACCAGAGAAAACAGGTGATCAGAGTGAAGGTCTGAGGTCATTTAGTGCCAGAGGAGGACTGTGTTGGAGTGGGAAGATCCTAGGGCCACGGTCATGGGCTAAGGTGATGGAACAAGGGTAGATTTGAGAGCATTTATGAAAAAAAAAAATCACTGGAAATTGCCGTCCATTTTGTTAGAAGACAAGGGTGGTGTCAAGTGTGAATATGGGACTGTATTTTTTAAAGTGGGGTTCTTGGACCTGTTGGAGAACCCAACTCAGGTCCACTTGTCCAATGCACAGCAAAGCCAATCTACCGACACCGAGTTGTAGTGAAGGAAACTACAGAGTTTATTGTAGGGCGACAGGCAAGGAGAATAGGAAAGTCGAGCTCAAAAGACCCAAACTCCTTGATAATTTTCAGGAAAGGGCTTTTAAAGGCAACATTAGGGGTGAGAGTCACAGGGTGTGTGATCAGCTGGACATTCTGATTGGTTGGTGGTGAGGTAACAGGGTGATGTTTCAGGAATCTTAGTCATCAACCTTCTGGTTCCAACCAGTCTGGGGTCTGCTGCTTGTGGTCAGCATGTAGTCACCGTCCTCCACTGGATGGGGGTTGTAGTTTCTGCAGAGCAACTCAAAGATATGCACCAGATTGTTATCTGCATCCCTTCAGGAGGAACTGGGAGTCTGGTGGCTCTGTTGTTCTAATCATTACGCATGAGCCTCCTCTTTGGAACTTGGGGAAGGCCAAACCAAAACCGGGAACTTGGAGGGGCTTTTGTATCCAGGAAGACCTCACAAGGTCCTGCTCAGTTTCAGTTCCCCCTTTTCTTTGATGTTCCTCAATCCTGAGGGGAACAGGGGCAGGACAAGAAAAGGAATACAGTTTTGGATAAAGAGGTTAATCATAAACCCGGCAGGGGAACTCATTTTAGGGGGACTCAGTTTCAGACCCCTGACGTTAAGATCATCTGGGCAGAGTAGGATCTTGTTAAGAACAGGTTATCTGACCCTACTATATACTTTTTGGTTCGGTATCTGTGGATAAGGTGGTGCCTAGGTTTTAGAATGAACCCCAAGTGATTCTGAAGCGGTCTAAAGTTTGAGAACCTCTGACTTGAGAGATTCAGTCCTTAGTGATGAAAAGTGTGGTGACACCACAAACAGGAATCAAAGGCACCATGTGAGGAGATGCTTTCAGGGAGATGTCAAAGACAAAGACAATTTCCAGTCACCTCAGCCTGTTGGGAAGGGACAGGTGTGGGCTGCCTGGGAGTGGAGGGGTCCAAGGGAGGGAGGCAGCTGGTTTCTTAGCCGGCTTCCACCCAACATCACATTTGTCAGGGCAGAGGACTGCGGTTCTAAGGGGGAAGAGAGTCTGTACACCTGCTAATGAGTTTCAGCTGAGCCCTCTCAGAAAAATGATGGCTTTTCCCGCCATAGCAAGACATTTATTTTGATCATACTTGTTCCAAAGAGGGGACAGAAAATGAATTGGTGGTAATTGGTCATTTCAAGTGGTATCCGCATGCTCTCCAGTCTCAGCTGTCGGGGAGCGGGGTGGTGCCGGCAGAGAATGAGCTGCTCCCCTTCAGAACTAGTGCTCAGTGTGCTGTGCAAGGAGACAGAAACAGTGATTTGATGGCTGTCCTGGGCGCTCACACACGTCATGCGCACTTGAGCTTTTAACAGAACAAAATGCGTGTGGGCACCGACGGCATGCCAACTCTCCTTCCCGACCTCAGAATATCGGCTTCTACAGAGTCACAGGGTTGGGGCTGGGCACTGGGAGGTAACAGCTGAGGGGGGCCATTCTTCAGTTTACTTAACACAACAGAACGCCTTGCCCGTTTTATCATGGATCAAATTATGACACAAACTTAATAACATATTTCAAATAAGATGATTGATCAGAGAGAGCCAGGGAGGGAATCAGAGAGTTGGGATTCTGATTTCACAACTATTTGCCAGACAGCTCCCTTTCCTTTAATGGTTTTTGCCCTTTATCACACAGGAAGTTCTCACATCAGGTTGAGTTCATTCACTCATTTATTCAGCAGATGCTCTTTGAGAACATAGCGGTGAACCAAACAAAGCCCCTGCCCGTGTGGAGCTTACATTCAGGAGGGAGAGAACACCATCACAAACAAACAAATAGCTCATGGGTGCTAGAATGACAGCAGGTGAGCTGAATGAATAAGCCGCGGGGTGTGTTTAAGAAGAGATTCCAAGCATGTGAAATGGGACGTACAAAGTCCTTGGGACCAGAATGAGCTGGGTGCATTCATGAAAATAGGAGGATGGCCAGAGAACCTGGTGAATAGAGAGGAGGGAAAAGGAGTAAACAGTTGGAAGAAATGGGCTGGGTCCAGATCACATCAGGCCTTATAAGCTATGGAGAGAATTTGGATTTTCTAAGTGTGATAGGAAACAGTTGTAGAGTTTCGATAAGAGGAATGTCATGACTTGATTCTTGTTGAAAGAAATGTTATATTCAAAGATCTGGCTACTGTGTGGAGGGAGTAAACGGAGGAAGACCACCTACAGGGCTGATTGAGTGAATGAGGAAAGATGGTGGCTGGGACTAGGGTGGTTTTGAAGGAAATCAGTGTACAGGAAGGAGTAAGTAAGACAGGCTTGCAGCTAAGCAGTGAATTGTGGTGCTTTTGCTGATACAAGGAAAACTGGGAGAGGAGGGGAGTGGGGCAGAAGGGAATAAAGAGTTCTGGTTTAGATATGTTAAGCTTAAGGTGCCCATTATAAACCAAACTGGAGAGGAAGAGTAGGCAGCTGGGTACATGAGTCTCAGTCTCAGGAGAGAATTAGGGCTGGAACTGTGAATATGGAAATTAACCAGCACATAGATGATATTTAAAGCCACGGAACTGGGTGAGATCATCTAGGGAGTAAGAGAAGAGAAAGAAGAGGTCCAGGGATGAGCCCTCAGGCATTCCAAAATTTAGAGCCTGGGAAGACTAGGAGGATTCAGAAAAGTAGACAACAATGGAGATCAGTGAGCTGGGGGAATCCTCAGTGAGATGGCGTCTCAGGAGCTAAGGAAGAGGTGTTTCCAGAAAAGGGAGGCTCTTCCTCTTAGGCGGGGCTGAGCAAGGTGGGTCTCTGCAGGGTGGGAGGGCCGCAGTGGTCCAGGGAGGTCAGAGTGGAGTGGGCTGAGGATGGCTTTGGTGGGAGGGCATCCCAGCACTGGGAGTCCTCAAGGAGGGGTGGTCCAGAGCAGAGCGAGGAGGGAGTCCCTGTGCAGGCACTGCCTGGTGCAGGTGTTGGAGCCCAGGCAAGGTGAGCAGAGCAGAGAAGCGTGGCCTGGCATAGGTGTCAGGTGCATAGGTGCAGACAATGAGCAGGTCAAGGAGGTCATCCCCGAGGGGCAGGGGCTGTGCAGTGTCACAGCCTGGGCAGAGGGAGGAGGGCATCCATGCAGGGAGGGCAGCCCAGCTTAGAGGATTGGAATCTAAACAGGCTGAGGAGGTATCCACACAGGGGGCTACCCAGAGGAGGTTTACTAGGAGGGGCTCTTGGAATCAACCCCTGAGGAAGGGAAGGGAAGAAGGAGGATTAGACAGAGAGTGAAGCTGAGCTGCAGCGTCATCTCAAGGGAATCCTCAGCCAGCCCTACCGGGCGTTCTGAAGATTATCTCAGGTTGGGGAGTGAAAACTGGGTCTTTGTACTCTGGAGTCTGTCACTGGGCACGGGTCAATGTAAGAAGGGGCTTTGGGCAAAACCACTCTCTTCAGCCCAGGGTAATAATCCCCAAAGGGGACTGACACCCAAGGCTGTCTGCCTGCTGGTGACACTCTCAGCAGGGTGGTAAAAAGTCCTTTGTGGCACATCACAGCATCTGCAACCTCCATGGTCTCGAACTACCTCCTTCAAATACCTATTAATCGCAAAGGAATAAGAGTGACTTTCTAGAAGAAGGCTGGAAGACACTACCCTGACCCGGTGATCAAAGTTAACATCATGAGTAATGGGGGCAATTCAAATTATATCCCACCTGATAGAATGCAGTGGGAAGAACAAGAATCATTTCTGTGTTATTCCTGATTCCGATCATGAGGAAACATCAGACAAACCCAAACTGAGGGACATTTTGTAAAGTAATAGACCTGTAACTATTAAAAGTGTCAAAGGCAGGAAAGTCAAGGGAAGCCTGAGGGACTCTTCCAGATTAAAGGGACAACTAAGCATGACACATGCTTCTGGCCTGCATCCTTTTCCTCTAAAAGTCAGTGTTGGGACACATGGGAAAACTTGAGTAAGGTCTGGGAACCAGATGGTAGCGTTGCTGCCAGAACCATTTGGGTTTGAATCCTGACTCCACTATTTAGTAGCTGTGTGAGATCAGGCAAGTTAACTAACCACTCTGAGATTCATTTTCTTCATCCAAACATGGGGATAATAACTCTCACCAGCCCAGGGTTGTGGTAAGATAGTATAGATGAGATGGTGAGCGTGTGCCCTGGCCTAGTGCTGGACAAAGAGTGAGCCCTCCATAGCCTTTCCTTCTGAGGAGGGGAACTGCCCTACCCTCAATGTAATAAAATCATTAAATATTTGAGTTGGAGGGAGATTTAGGGAGATGATGTGATCCAACAGTCTCATTGGAGAAAGTGAGGTTCAGAGAGGAGAAGGCACACACCCAGCTGGGCCACAACTGGTTAGGGGCAGAGCTGGGGTGAGAACCCAGGTTCCTCTGTAAGTTGTGCTGTCTTTAATTTAGAATGATCATGATGGTACCACATTTTAATGATGCTTTAGGAACCTAAAGCACTTACATATTAACAGAGCTTAGACACCAACTTAAAACTTTGTGCAAAGGTGGTTGCCTCTAAATGCAGGGGCCTCCTGCACTGGGCTGGGAGATCCTTGAGGTCTTCTCCAACACTAAGATTCTATCATGTTAGAAGAATCCAAAAAATCAGAGTCCTGGGACAGAAAGCAGCTAGGCCCTTGATTTTCTCCCGTTAACTCGGTTGTATTCATGGCCACTGTTCAGAAAATATCAATAGTTCTCTTCAAAAGGACTTTTCTCTTCTCCTTAGCAGCTAGAAAGGACTGTCTCCTCCCCTGAAAAGTACTCTGTCTTGATTGTATGCTGGTTGGAATAAACACAGTTAGATGAGGAAGAAAGGGAGTGATTAGGGAATTATGCATAATGGCTGTTAGATTGGCTCCCAGATCCGGTTCAGGATGTGAGTATCTCTCTTGGAAAAGGCTGTTCCGGGAAAGGACTAATTCCGGTTGAAAAGCTGGGGCATGAGAAAGGAGAAAGAGCTTTACACGTTGTTTGCAAGACTGCCGGCCTGCCTTCGTGGGGAGGAGTCCCAGGCTGACCAGGGCTGTTGTTTCCAGTGATGGGGCAAAGATCAGGTCTCCTGCTGAATGCGCTGGCACAGCTTCTCCCAAGACAGTAGGCAGCCGTATTTGTACTTGACAACCCATGGCTATAAACATTCATTGAGTATCTTCTGAGTGTGCAGTGCTGATGGGGAGACTGGGGGCAGGCGAGGGATGAAAGGGCAGGATACAGTGGTGAAAACCCCATCCTTCTTCGGGAGCTACCTACCTGCCAAGTGGGGCAGTGGAGAGAGGGTGGATACACACAAAGGGAGAACTTTGAATGCAGGCTGTGAGAGGTACTAAGAGTTACCTATCTAGGGAGTACGGAGCTGGAGACATTCACCCCAAAGTTGTGTGTTGGGGCAATGAGTTTTGAGTTGAGTTGAGTTCAACATATCTCACGCGAACCCCTCTGTGCTGAGTACCATGCTGTGTCCAGGAATCACAGGGAGGTCAGAGTCTAGTGGGAGAGACCAGCCTGTGGGCAATAATCGTGGTTTGAACAGAACAGAGAAGAGTGACACCACCCCAGCCTGAGTAGATTGTTAAAGAGAAAAGGCTTTCCAAAACTAGAGTTTGAGGTGGCACTTAAAAGATGAGTAAGAAGGAGCCCGGGAAGTGGATATAGGGAGAAAAAAGAGATGGACATTTCAAGTGAAGTGGAAAATAGCAAGAACAAAACTCAGGAGGTGAGAGCGGTTTTTGGGGGTGTTGAGAGGTGGGGCAGGAACTCATTGGAGGTGGGGCTGGGAGGGGTGGGCGTGTCACAGAGGACTTTGCATGTCAGGTTAAGGGGCTCCTCAAAAACTATACCCCAGTGAAATGCCTTAAAGAATGCAAGGTGTAACTCCATGTAAGCCTAATTTATATTCTTCAGGTAGATTTTGTGTCCCTCACTTTTTTTTTATCATTAGGATCTGGCTATATTAGAAATTCATAATTTATTTTTAAACCTTAGTGTATAAAATTACTCCTTTGAAATTAAAGGCACATCTTGCCAGAATGAGATTGACAACTATCACTGGGTGCTACTTCCCACTCAAGTGCAGAGGCACACCTGTCATTTATCAAAACCAGAGCGTGGGGCTTCCCTGGTGGCGCAGTGGTTGAGAGTCCGCCTGCCGATGCAGGGGACACGGGTTCGTGCCCCGGTCCGGGAAGATCCCACATGCCGCGGAGCGGCTGGGCCCGTGAGCCATGGCCGCTGAGCCTGCGCGTCCGGAGCCTGTGCTCCGCAACGGGAGAGGCCACAGCAGTGAGAGGCCCGCGTACCGCAAAAAAAAACCCCCAAAAACAAAACAACAACAACAAAAAAAACAGAGCATGAGTATGAAAATTGAAAGAAAACTTAACCAAAAAACCTGTCATCTTTGTGCTATCCCTTGTGACTCACTTGCTTCTGTACCAGTGACAAGTTCCTCTTCCTGGGGGTCAGGCTTCCACCTGCTTCTGCATCACCCCCAGGCCCCATCACCAAATCCTGGCTGTTCTCTCCCCTAAATATTACTGAAACCTGTCTCTCCACGGACACTGCTACTGGCCTCGCCTGAGCTACCATCGCCTCTTGTCAGGATTTCTGCAGGAACCTCCTGTTTTCCTACCTCTGTTCCTGTCTTCCAACAACTGATTCTCCACAAAGCAGTCAGAGCAATAATTTTTAAATGCAGATCTGATGGTGTCTTTCTCCTCCTTCAGCCCTTCAGTGGCTCTTAGGCTAACGCTGGAGTCAGACTCAGCACACCAGGGCTCAGCTCTACCTGGTGCCTGCCGCCTCGGGGCACATTTCCTACTACACCTACTCAAACCATGCTGATCTTTTCAATTCCTAATTTGGTTAAATCCTACTGTCTCTCAGGCCTCACTTCTTCAGAGTGGACTTCGCTGACTGTTGGCACTTTTCACCCTTGCAATTAATGATGAATTGTGATCTCATATCTAGTGCTCGTTACCCACCTAGACTGAGTTCCTGGAGTCAGGGCCGAGCCTGCCTTGTTCAATCCTGCAGGCTGGGCTGTCCTAGTGCCTGGCGCTAGGCCACCATGAGGCTAATAATAAATATCTATTTGAATATGTGAATAGTTGTAGCCCACACGTGCTTCTCTGCATCCTGAAGACTCTTCCTTCAGACAAAAACAAAAGGAAAAAACCTCCTATTGTTGGAAACACTTAAATACCAATTCAAAGCCATCAATAGGTATGATTAACTATCATCCTGTACTATCCTAACTACAACTGATAATTGACTATTTTAAGTAAGATCTTTTAGATGAGAGAAATTATATAGGGACCAGCTAATAAGGGGTACCTTGATGGGTGCTTACACTTTGATAGGGTCCAGGGTAAGGCTAGAAACTCAATTTATTCTTCAACCAGTGATGTTCAGATTCTGGGACTCACCAGACTTCCAGTGCTGCACATTAATTTACAGTGTGTCACATAATTGTTAGACACCACCGGTGTCTGTTCAGAAGCACATTTCTCTGCTGTGCAGTCCACGTAGGAAGCTGGATTGTGTTCCCAGGGTTGGGAACCATGAAATCAAAGGTCAAGAGTGCATATGGCCTAAGTATTTGTACCAGGCCATGCTGGCTCTAAACAAAATTGTCAGAAGTCAACATTTTGAAGAGCGCATCATATATTGATTCTGTTTCTCTGTCCTCAGATGCTTTTTCCGTCTCTCTATATTACTAAAGTAATCTTGTTCACGTCCTAAATCATTTGCTTTTGTTTTGTTAAATTGATTTCCCTGCAGTCCCTGACCCGGCATTGAGGTTGCATGTGTTTTCCGCACAGCTCCAGTTCTAATGGCAGCAGCTGTACTAAATGGAGGCAATGTAACATCACAGAGCAAAGTTATGTTTAAACTAAGTAAAAGCCTCTCAAATATGAAATAGATTTTTAAGTGGTTAAGGTAGAGCTGATTAAGTAAACTAAGTGTCACTAACTGAAAACTAATTGACATTTTAAAGAAAGCAAAATAAACAGGAAACAAATTGCTTTTTTAAAAAAGTTTAAAAGTTGTGAAAGCACCCCCAGGGAGTATAAAAGCTAACCATTTGTGAACTAGTAGATGAAAAACATTTGTCTCTAACCAATTTGCTTTAGAATATTTATTAAAGCTAGAGATTAAAAATGAAAATGAATAAAATAAAATTCATGAAAAAAAGTGCCAGACAAGTCACACTTAACTGCTCGAAACAAAATTTTAAAAAAAAATTGTAACCTGAAAATACGTCATAAATTTCAAAGCACTCATGAAAAGCTATAAGAGGGCTCCTTTGTATATAAAAATTATCTCCAACCTTCAGTTCATTCTCAAAAGGGGATTAATAAAAGTTTAAATGTGCATAAACATTATAAAACTACGCTATCCATGGTACACAATATATGAGAAACTTTGTGACTAGAAATGTTTGTCTTTGACCTTGCATGCTGACACCCATCATCCTTGTCCGGTATAGAATGGGATCAAATTGTGGCAAATCAAGTAAAAATGCACTCTCCTGACTTTTGTTGCTGAAATATCACCATAAGTAACTCAAGAGAAAAGTAGGCTCTTCTTTATTCTAAGAAAAGAATATCTAAACTTCCTTTCAGTGCTGCCTTTCAGAGTTTGCAAAAGGTAAAAATTCAGTTCATTTACTATTGTAATTTCTTTTTACAGATGTGCCTCCAGAATATTAAAAAAATACTGCCAGAATTTGTTAAAGTGTTTAAAACCTTTTTAAAATTGAAGTATAGTTGATCTATAATATTGTGTTAGTTTCAGGTGTACAGCAAAGTGATTCAGTTATATATATATTTTTTCAGATTATTTTCCATTACTGGTTATTACAAGATATTGAATATAGCCCCATGTGTTATATAGTAAATCCTTGATGCTAAAGTGCTTAAAATCTTTACACTAATGTTTAGATAAAGTCATTTTTGCAAAAGCCTTCTTTTTTTCTTCATTTTAGTGGACAATTACCTGACCTGGCTTTGTACCATGCAATTTTGTTAAACCTCATTTTTATATTCATATGTGCATTTCTCTACCCAATACCATCTTGGTATGGCTTTATGATACTGCCACCTAAGACTTTGAAAGCTTCCATACTTTTTACAATTGCAGGCATAAATTTATCTCAGATGTCAGAGGAAGTGACGCCAAAGGCTAAATTCCGTAGAAACAGAACTCTCATGTCTGCAGTCCAGGCAATGATTTGGTCTCTCTGCTTGCCACAGGGCAATCTGTAGAAAAAAACAGAATTAAAGTGCCCTTTTAAACAGGGCTAGTTCATCTAAATCATTTTCCCAAAAGTCATTCTACAATCTGAGAAAGCTAGTACCTCATTAATCAAATGTTTAGTTGACGTTTACTATAGTAGGAATAGAGTGGGCTTAGTTGAGTCTTGGCAGGATCTGCAACAGGTGTGTCTGTGCTGTAATTCTGATTCAGCTGTGGCCATCTGATTTAGTGAGTGCCAACTCCTCAGGGCCCTAATGAACTGCTTCTCTTCTCCCCGGAGGCACACATTTTTGTTGGGTTATGTGGACAAATGCAAAATGGGCTAAAGGCTTTGATCCTCCCTACATTTCGAGGCTTTTACTAAGGGCTTTCCACTCCCCTGTCAAGTACCCCTCAGGACAACATATTTTCTCACCTTCTAAGCATGGCCTCACTCATCCCTCTACTGCTCCAGCCACCTGTTTTCTAGCTTCTCACAACTCCGAGGAAAATGTCTTGAGGCCAAATCGCTAGACCTTAAGCCTGGAGAACATGGAGTCTCTGCTGCTACCCAAGAGCATCATAGATACTAAAGACCTTACTTTATTTTGTTGGTTGGTTGGTTGGTTGATGTTGATTGGGGAAGAAAGGTGGAAAGAAGCCAGAGAGGGCAGTTGTCCTGGTGATCAGCTCTCTTGAGCGTAGCTCCAGTTAGGGACTGACTACTCTGGACTTTGCTCCCAAGATTAGGAAGGGAGTCCCAGGAGAACAATGAGGTAGGATCCCCATGACTTGATGCCACTGCCATGAGCATTTTTATGGTGGAGTGAGTGCCAAGGAACTGCCCTGACCTGACACTGCTTAATTTCCTGCAAATGTGTCTGACTTTATATGGCTGGAGTCAAAGTAGTGAGAGGGTTAAACTGTGCCTGGCGGTCTGTGTAACTTGTTTAAAATAATGGGCTAATTAAGGCTGAGAAAACTGAGAAAGTGATGAGGGGATATTCTGGAGATCAAAGAGGAAGAGCTGAACTTAGTTAAGGGTGGGATTGTTGTATTGCCAATGACAGTAATGAAATCCCTGTGTCCACCGTGGATTGAACATTTACACCTGGACTGCTGCTTTCTGATTGGGACGGGCGGGGAGTCTAATAGCCTAGCAGTCACACATGTTGTCACGTGTCTTTTGCCAAGAAGTCATTGTTTCTGTCTTCCTTCTCTGACTAGGTGTTAGACTGGATTGAAAACCACGGCGAGGCCTTTCTCAGCAAGCACACAGGGGTCGGGAAGTCTTTGCATCGAGCCCGGGCCCTGCAGAAGAGGCACGATGACTTTGAAGAGGTGGCTCAGGTGAGATGCTGTGTATGGTTGTATGCGTGTGTGGAGCGCTGAGGGAGACCAGGGCTGTGGCTTTGGTGTTTGGTGGGGCACGTTGGGTGGATAGCCCATGGCTTCTGGGCTGCCTTCCCGCCTGATGCAAGGAGACCCTTGTCTGCTCTAGGATCACTAGGTGAGTGGTAAATTAGTATTTTGTCAACTGTGATCAGTTGCAGTAGAATGAGTAAGGCAGGGAAGGGGCAGCTGGGAAAGGTATCACTAAGGGATGGAGAGGTGGTTGCTGCCAGAGTAGTGAGGGTGACAAAGCTAGAGTTTGCCACACATCACGGCTTTAGCCAGGGCTGGCTCTGATTCCATTACACAGGCAGCCCTCAGTGGGGGAGTCCTGCTGGGCATTGTCCAGAGCCCCAACCTCACCCGGGGAGGTGACCAGCCCCAGACAGATGTGAGCTGTGGGTGTGAAAGGAGAGGGCCTGCCAAGAGCCAAAGGAATCTGCTGGTGGACAGGAAGTAGTGGGAGTGGACCTAGGGGAGCTGCAAGGGATGCTGGAGGGTGAGAGGCCTGACGGAGCCAGAGAGACCGTGTCAGCAGCGCCCTGAACCTGCGGAGGCAGGTAGATGAGACCCAACCTATGGGATAAAGAAAACCTCATAGAAAACCTCTGTGCACTGTTGGTTGGAATGTAAAATGGTGCGACCACTGTTAAAAACTGTATGGCAGGGCTTCCCTGGTGGCGCAGTGGTTGAGAGTCCGCCTGCCGATGCAGGGGATGCGGGTTCGTGCCCCAGTCCGGGAAGATCCCACATGCCGTGGAGCAGCTGGGCCCGTGAGCCATGGCAGCTGAACCTGCGCATCCGGAGCCTGTGCTCCCCACCAGGAGAGGCCACAGCAGTGAGAGGCCCGCATACCGCAAAAACAAACAATCAAAAAACAGTATGGCAGTTCCTCAAAAAATTAAGCATAGAATTACCATATGATTCAGCAATCCCACTTCTGAGTATATACCCAAAAGAATTAAGAGCAAGGATATGAAAAGATATTTGTACACCCATGTTCAAGCAGCATTTTTCACAGTAACCAAAAGGTGGAAGCAACCTAAGTGTCCATCGACAGATGAATAGATAAACCAAATATTGTATATACAGGGCTTCCCTGGTGGCGCGGTGGTTGGGAGTCTGCCTGCTGATGCAGGGGACGTGGGTTTGTGCCCTGGTCCGGGAGGGTCCCACGTGCCATGGAGCGGCTGGTCCCGTGGGCCATGGCCGCTGGGCCTGCGTGTCCGGAGCCTGTGCTCCACAACGGGAGACGCCGCAGCGGTGAGAGGCCCACGTACCGCAGGAGAAAAAATATATATATATATTTTATATACATATAGTGGAATATTATTTGGTCTTAAAAAGTAAGGAAGTATGACACATGCTACAGCTTGGATGAACCTTGAAGATACGATGCTATGTGAAATGTCAGTCACCAAAGGACAAATATCGTATGAGTCCACTTATATGAAGTACCTAAAATAGTCAAATTTATGGAGATAGAAGGTAGAAGGGTGGTTGCCAAGTGCTGACGGGGAGTTATTATTTAGTGGGTGCAGAGTTTCAGTTTTGCAAGGTAGAGATTTTTGGAGATGGATGGTGGTGATGGTTGCACAACAGGGTGGCTCAGCGCCCCTGAACTTTTAAGTTTTCTGTTACGTTTATTTTACCACGACCACCAGTACCACCACCACAAGAACAAAAACCAGCCTCGTAGCCACACAAGGATCTTTTACAGCATGAGCTGGACTGTGCCAACGTGATACAGACACAGGCCCAATGTGCCTCTGGTGGACAAGATGTATTACAGACCCAAAATATCTGGGAGGCCAGGCATTCTGGTGCCTGTCCAGTCTGTTAGGGGGCATAGGATGGGAGAGGGTCATCCAGACTCCCTGCCTGCTGAGAGTGGGCATTGTGGTACCTGGGACCATCTGTTGGACTAGAGCCATCCCATAGCTTTGGTGCCCCTGCATTCTGGCTGTCCTGTGGTTCAGCCCTCCTCACCTGGGGAGGACATCCCCAGAGCCACCCACCGCCCTGATCCAGCCCACTCCTCCTTGCTCTCTTACTGCTGTGGCCTCATAGGCAATGCCAGCTGTGGTCACAGGCCCATGAGGGGGCTGTCATTTTTGTGTGTTGTTACAACCAAACAAGCCTCGTGGCCTCCCCAACCTCAACCTCATTTCTCCCAGTTGCTCCTCCACCGTCTCGCTGGTGCCTGATATGCCCTTCCCATGGGACAGTGCCTTTCAGTTAGTGCCAGAAACACATTAACTTAAATTCATACTAAAGAAAGAATTGACACATTTTTGAGAGCTTATGGGCCTATTAAGTGTTTTATCTCCCACCAACCCTGAACGATAGACAGTATCAGCCTTGTTTTATAGAAGACGACACTAAAGGATCAGAAAGTCCTGCGTCATCTAGCTTGTCATCTAGCTTGTCGGTGGTTCTGTGGGGATTTCAACCCAGGTGTGAGTCCAGACTCGTGTTCTCACCCTCACCCCATGCCGTCCCTCTTTACTGAGGTGGAGGAATTGGGTGTAAAATTCATTGCCAGTGTCCTCGTGGAAAGTACAGGGCAGGGCTTCCCTGGTGGCACAGTTGTTGAGAGTCCGCCTGCCGATGCAGGGGACACGGGTTCGTGCCCCGGTCCGGGAAGATCCCACATGCTGCGGAGCAGCTGGGCCCGTGAGCCATGGCCGCTGAGCCTGCGCGTCCGGAGCCTGTGCTCCGCAACGGGAGAGGCCACAACAGTGAGAGGCCCACGTACTGCAAAAAAAAAAAAAAAAAAAAAGTACAGGGCAAAGAGCAGGAATGGGGTAGGGGAAGCTTCCCCTGTCACAGGCATTATTTTCCCTGGTCCTGCCAACGAGTAATCTTTTGATATAATTCACTTGTCTCTGCCTCTGCTTCCTGTTAAGACTGTCTTTACAAGAGAGAAGAGGGAGTGTACCTTCCAAAAGGCTCCTGCTTTTAGGAGGTTTTCGGAGGATGTGGACCACAAAGGGAACACCTCAGTGAAGGGCCATGAGATCACTGCATCATTCTCCTGTAAATAGACCGCCAGAGATGGGTCTCGTAGTCTGGAAATGAATCCTGTCTTGTTCCCTCATCCCTATTTTGGGGAAGGGTGTGGGCAGTGGAGCTGCCCAGCATCCTGGAATTGGTAGTCCACATAGGAAAACCACCTCCAACCATGGCCAACGCAGGTGGGTGGTCAGCAGCCACCTGCCTCAGCCCTGCTTTTTTCTGTGCAGCGTGACCATCACGCTCAGGTACTGAGAAAGGGGGCAACCCAGGCAGGAAAGGGCGCTCTTTTTCTTGCTTCTCTCCTCACTAGGTGAGGGCTGCTGGGGGGAGAGAAGTGAATTTAGTCAGGAATTGGATAATTCTTGAGTTTGTCAGAGATCAGTGACGCACAGTGAAAGAATTAGAAACCTGTTCCTGGTTGTTGTGGGCTGCTGCTTATGAGATACGGGCAGGAGGGGCATCACGCATGGGGTGAAGGAGGAGACTGGGGACCGCTGGTCAGCAGCACTACGCAGGGTCATGATTCAGTGAAGGAGCTTCTTTCAGCTTTGTGATCTTATGATCCTTTGACCTGAGGCTGGTATGACAAGGGAACCCTGAGCTCCCATTCTCTGCATTCAGATTTTAAAAATTGTCTTGAGTCAAAGAAGGAAGAGAGCTGTTTCATCTGTCACCACTGAACATGTGCCCTTCTGCAGGGTTACCCGTGGGGAGGGGTCCAGGGGCAGCATAAAGGCCCTGAACGAACACCTCTCCACTCTTGGGATAGTGGGGGCACCTCTGATCCTCACCATTGGTTACTCTTTGGAGTAAAGACATTTAAGGCAGTCATTAAAATAAATACAAATGATACCTGTGAAGAATGAATGTAGCATTCATTATCTGTCATTAAACTTTAACTTAAATCTTGTGTTGATTAGCTCTTGAACACGTTTTAAATTCTTCAACTATCATTTGAAGGAAATGAATAAACATTTATGATCCTCCCTTCATCCTGCAGATGGCACTCTTTGAATAGCCTACGTAGAAGCCGAGCTGCGTGAGGAAAGGAGCCTCAGTCATGACAGCCTGACAGGCAGGTGGTGAGGGGCCAGGGCCAGGGGGTGCACCAAGGGGCTGTCTCTGCAGGTCTTTCCAGTCTAAGCTGCTGAGATTGTCCATGCTCAAGCAGAAGTGCTGGGGACCAGTGGGAACCTCTCCTGCTCCAGATAGATACTTGACTCGAGTTGCCTATAAACTCATCAAATGACTCAGGCCATAGCGTAAATCAGATTTTTTAAAAACACTTATTACTTATATATACATATATACACACATGTATATATATTATATATAATATATATATAGTGTGTGTGTGTGTGTGTTGCATGTTAGCCGTCATTGGGAATATGAACAGGCATAGGGATGGAATTGCTACCCGTGAGAGCATAGCTTTCAGGGGATAGATGCATCCGTATCTGCCCAAGAGGTAGAGTGGGCAGTGGTACTGACATTTTGTCCTGAGATATTCGCTGTGACTCAGCCGGGGAGTACTCAAGTGCCTGTGGTTTAGAGAGCAGCTGTGCCTGCTGTTAGTGGTCTGCTTTATGACCTCATTATCTGAAATGCCAGACCCTCTGTAAGCTAGTTTGGTCAAAAGAGCAAGCATTTACATTCAAATATATGTTATTTAAAATCTCAGAGCACCAAGTCACATTTAAGCAGCTAAGCATCAGTGTAACATTTTGGAAAGAACAGACCATTCAAAGAAAGATTTAAAGAAATATAAAAACACGGGCACGATTAAGTACTTCATTCAATAATCTCTAGTTAGTTATTTCTCTAGCTGACCCTTGCTTTTTCTTCAAACTTGAATACGATACATTAAAAAAAAAAAAAAAAAACTCATTCTGAGCCTTGGGGACAAAATAGGCAAAAATGGAAGGGAAACATTTTAGTGGACCCATCAGTGACCTTGCCCATTAAGGATATTCAAAGTGTAATCAGCTAACGTACCAGAGTACTAAGGGTGACTAGAATAGGGTAATCCATAGAGATGGAAAGCCTCTGCCCACAGAGTTGGACAGTTCATTGAGTTTCCATGTCCCATCAAGCCTCTGTGTTGGGCACCGTGGAAAATGAAAGAGATGCACAGTTTCTGTCTTGAGGAACTCACAGTCTAATGAAAAACATGCAGCCAGAGTATTCTAAACCTCTGAGAAGTCCCACAATAAGAGAGGAGACATAATCTTTACTCTTTTAAGGTTTTCAAGGAGTGCATCTAGTGAAACCAAGATAAACCCTTAGTTCATTTGGTGATCCAAAAAAAAACACATGCCTTGCGGTAGTGTAGTGACCTTTGGAGTAAGTTCCATCTTTCTTTTCACGCCTGAGATGGTGACCAAGTATAGCAGCTGCAAATGCAAGCAGAAGGGAGACGGGGGAGAGATTAAACAGGTACTTTTCCACACTCCAGTTTCTTTTTTCACATTCTATTTTTTATTTTTTAATTTTTTAAATATCTTTATTGGAGTATAGTTGCTTTACAATGGTGTGCTGGTTTCTGCTGTATAGCAAAGTGAATCAGCTATACATATACATACATCCCCATATCTCCTCCCTCTTGTGTCTTCTACCCTCCCCAGTTTCTTAGAGTTGATGAAAGGTTCTTAGACAGGATGAAAAAAGATAGAAAGCAAGCCAGGAAAATGCTGATAAATTAATGTCATGAAGTGGGCAAGTGGAAGAATGTGAAATGGCAGAGAAATGAAGGACGGTCTCACCCTTTGGATCTTGTCTGGCACTCTTCCCGTTGGGGTAGACTCAGGACATTCCTTCCACAAAGCACTAGGGAGAAGTTACTGGCATGAGCTGATGGGAGGGGTCTTCTGACCACTGTCAGGAAGAAGAAAGATGTTTTATATGGTGGTTAATTCCCAAACAAGGGTCTTGAAGGTCATGTTGTATACACTTGATGTGGAAAATTGAGAAGGAGTCGGAGCCAATATCCAAGATATTATAGAAAGCCTGCCAAGAACTTCTTATCAAGACTATGAATTGTCCCCCCACTTTTGTTGCTTCCTGTGTGGAACAAATGGGAAACTCAGAAGAAACTGGGACTGTATTCCTAATGACTTTAATGTTCTGGGTAGCACACTGAAAGATTCGAAAGCACAGGTGGTGTATTTGTCTCTTGTTCCGTGTGATGGCAGTGACTGTGGAAAAGAAGGGAGGCTGAGAAACAAATGGCTACTTGTGTAGACGGTGTTTTAAAAAGTCTTCTGGACTATATCCTACAGAGCCAGGATGATGGACTTCTGGCAAGGGGCAGAGTGCATCTTGTAAAGATTGGGAAGGATGTGCTTTGGCAGAAAACCTTGTTGATCTGTCTAGAAGGATTTAAGCAAATTTTGAAGTGGAAGGAGAAAATTACCCCAGTAAAGCCAAAAGCAGACGTGTGAGGCCCACGGGTGACACAGAAAGAAACATCTTCTGAAGGAAATGCCCTTAGGTCAACTTAGGTTAAAGAAAAATACCAAGAATACAGATTGCAAACAATATTTATAGCCTTATCTATATATCAACAAAAGGCATGTGTAACAAGTAAGGTACTTAAACTTTAACAAAAGAAGATAAATATAAATATTCCTGAGATTTTAAGGTATTGAGCTCGTAAGTAAAAAATGGCAATTGAAGAAGATTGTCTGTTTAAAGGACTCGTTTAATAAGAGGGGTGAGGATACATAAGAAAGGTTCTCATCTATATGAGATCTACAAACCTGAGGGTAGTAAACAATATGGAGACGTAACAGAGATTAATGGAAAGCAAACAAAAAGCCATGATTGTGACTGGAGAGGACCATGATATCCTCCATCAGATGGAGGATGTGGGAAATTCTGATATAATTTCAGTTCTGGCTCAAGGAAAACTATGGTGGTTATGAGAGCCCTCAAATTTCCTGGCATCTCCTGTAAATTCTGTGACACCATAAATAAAACATCAATAAGTTGATGAGAGCAAAGTGTTCTACAATGTAGAGAGCGGATCATTGTAGAAAAGCTCAAAAGAGTATAGATTATGTCTGGACTCTCTCTCGAACCTTGACTTTTAGATAAAAGGGTTTAGACATTGCTCTTAGAACAAAAGAGAATAGTAAAGACTTTTGAGTGATGATGCAAGTTAAAATATAATCTCTAAACCAGAGAAATAAGGATTTCTCTATATACTGTTTAGATCACATATAGAATACTGTGTCTAATTCTAGAAAATGTATTTTCAAAAGGATATTGACAAACTATGCTGTAATTATTGGAAGGCTGCCAAGATAGTGAAGTTGAAGTAACTGGATATGTCCAATTCTGAGTAAATAATTTTTTTTATAGAAGGGGAGGTGGGTTTGATAGCTGAAAGGTTCCTATAGAAGAGATAGGGTGGAAAGTATAGTGAAGCTAATTTTAGCTTAATTCACGTATCGTTTCTAACACACGGTTGCTTTTTTATGAGCTGTCCAAAACCAGAATGAAATATCTTGTGATGTAGTGTGCTTCTCATCATGGGAGGTTTTCCAGCAGAGGCAACCCTTTTTTCCCTAGGATATGTAAAAAGCTAAAAACAAACAAATAAATAAAAAGAAACCAAGACTACCTTTTCTGGACCCTGTTTCTCCTCCCCTTGAAAGCCCAAGTTCTTGAGAGAACAGTTTATATTTGCATCTGCCCTTATTTCCTTACTTCCTAGATGCCCTTTGACCTCTGCCATTGGGCTTCTATTCTCTCTGGCCAACAGAGGTTCATCTTACCAAAGTCTCCACCTGAATGTTTCTTTTTGTTTGTTAAATCCAAAGGATACTTTTCAGATACTAATTAGTCTTCCTGAACACTTGACCCTGTCAACCACTTCCTCCTTTTTAAATTCACTTGTCCTCAGCCTACCATGACACCTGGCTCTCTTGGTTTCTTTATGTCTTTCTGACTGGTCCTTCTTAGACTCTTCTCCTTTTTCCCCAGAATTTGTTCCCCAGACCTTCTCTTCTCATTTTATGATTTTACACTGCATGATTTTATACTCTTTCCCACCCTCAGCTGTCCCACTACTCTGATGGCTTCCAAATCTGTGTCTCATCTCTGATCCTACCCCTGTGCTTCCTGATCGAAAACACACTGGCTTTCTGGACACTTCCACTTTGACTTTTCAGAGGGTTCTCAAACCCAATGTGTCCAAAATTTATTTGATCATCTCCTGCCCCTTCCAGGTGTGCTCTTCCCCCTGTATTCCCCATGCTGGTGAAGAGCACCAACCAGAAACTTGGGAGTCATTCTTAACTCTCACCCCTCATGAGCCCTTCACAAAGTCCTACTGATTCTGTCTTTAATATGTCCCTTTCCTCCCATCTTCATTGCCACTGCCCTAGAGCAGAGTCTCATTATCTCTTGATTGGATTATTGCATTATCCTCCTGTTTTCCCTGACTCTAGTCATGGTCTCCTTAAATCCATGCCCAAATTGCTACCAGAGTGGTTTTCCTAAAATGCTCATCTCATCATGCTGCTCCATCTGTTATGGAACTCATAGGTGTTGTCCCATTGGGATAAAGGTCAAACTCTTGAAATTATAAACCTTTAATGACCTGGCTGCTGACTTCTCTGGCTTTACCTTTTATCCCTCCTGTGCTCCCTCTACCCCACTCAATAGTCCTGTCTCCCAGAGTTTACCTGAACATGTCATGCTCTCAAGTCTCAGTGCTGTCTCCTCTGCAATTCTTCCCAGCTCTTTAACTTTGACTACGCCGACCAACTTCTGTGCCTCTTTGAACACTCATCTCAAGTATCGCCTCTTCAGGAAGCCTTCAGTGGCCTCCATGGCTTGGATTGAATACCCCTTTTCTAAGGCATCCACTTTTTCTGGTCACATCCCTATCATGGTAGTTATCATGCAGTGTCATAATCAATTTTATGATGGCCTCACTCCCCAGCTATGACCTTCCTTAGAGCAGGAATTTTACTTTATTAGCGTTTTTATCCCAATGCCTAGCATGGTGAGCCTAACATGCAATCGGTGCTTGAAAAGTAAAGGAATGAATGGTATTCATTCCTTTGTTGGGTGGATACCAGGCCAGGTGATGTCTAAGGTCCTTTCCAACTCTAAGAATGATAAATGGAAGAGAGGTAGAT
Organism: Delphinus delphis; assembly: GCF_949987515.2. Classification (NCBI taxonomy): domain Eukaryota; kingdom Metazoa; phylum Chordata; class Mammalia; order Artiodactyla; family Delphinidae; genus Delphinus; species Delphinus delphis. The sequence goes on from NC_082686.1 coordinate 69,522,033, forward strand.
TAGATGAATATTCATAAAAACACAGGCCCCAGGAACATATAACCTGGGACCTAACTGAGAGCCATCTTCATAGAATTAGTAGGATTGCCCTGAGCTGGAGTTAGCATGGACAGCCCCAGTCCAGGAAGAAGCGTCTCTGGAGCCAAATTCTGAGTGAGTTCTTTGGACTCTTCCAAGTTTTTTGTTTGTTTTTTTTGCGGTACGCGGGCCTCTCACTTGTTGTGGCCTCTCCCGTTGCGGAGCACAGGCTCCGGACGCGCAGGCTCTGCGGCCATGGCTCACGGGCCGAGCCGCTCCACGGCATGTGGGATCTTCCCGGACCGGGGCACGAACCCATGTCCCCTGCATCGGCAGGCGGACTCTCAACCACTGCGCCACCAGGGAAGCCCTTCCATGTTTTTTTAACTGAAAAAACAAAAAAAACTAAAACATTATTTCAGATGAAATTATTTCCTGTAAATTGGTTTCATAGGAAACCAATTTTGACAAGAGGGCATGGTAATCCTTACTCAATTCATTTCCCCAGCCTCACTAAGTTTCCATGATTTTCCGGCTGAGATAGTTACCATCACACTGTGCCTGACTGCTAGGGAGGCTTTAACCCTCTCCCTCTGTTAGTTGAAATGTGACAAAGTTCTTTTTCCCTTTCAAAAATTCTCCCGTGTTGGAGATGAATAAGATTGGTTCTTTTCAAGGGTATCTTAAAGGCAACAACAAAAGAAAAGGTAAATTAGACAAAAGAAGTGTACCGATTTTATGTTAAGTATATTGATTTGAGTCCAAGACAACTCTAGTCATACATTTTATTCAGTCTATCGTGTTCACTGATAGACATGTATTCCTTCTCTCTGTTGAGGAGATCCTAATAACAACAGCAATAATGATAATAACAGTAACACTTATTGTGGACTTTCTATGTGCCAGGCACTGGTCGCTTCATTCTCATAACATCCCGTTAGGTATTGATATTGCAAGCTACAGATAAGGAGTCGGAGACAAAGAGGTGAAATAATAGCTCAAGTTGGCAAAGCTAGTAAGGGGTGGAACTGGGATTCAAACCCAGTAGTCTGGCTCCAGAGCCCAGGCTCTCAACTCCTTTGCCACAGAGTCTCTTGATCCACAAAAGCTTTGGATGTCTCTGGGATTGGGCCTGGCGGTGTCCTCTGTTTCACCCCAGAACCAGTTCCTAATCCTCTTTCTATGTGTGGATCCAGGTAGCCCCTCAGACACCCATGTGTTAGCACTGTGGCCACAGGACTGCGGAATGACAGTCTTTCCCTCCTTGTGCCTAATAATTCCCTTGGACTCCAGGGTCACCTTCATGACCCTCTATGACATCTTCTTCATCGGAAAGCTCTGTGTGACCCCAGGGCTCTAGGAATCCCACGACTGCCTCTCATCTTTCTCTACCCATCCTCTACCTTATCTGAAACACGTGTACCCACTATTGGTGACAGCTGGCTCTGTTCTCTGCTGGCGCTTGTCCTGTTTAACAATTAACTTGGCCAGTATCTAGCCTGAGTCTTCATTTCCATTTTCTAGCACAAAGTGGACTATACTTGGGCTAGCCCAGAATATTATTTTGTCTTTCTTTTTTTTAAAAATTAATTAATTTATTTTTGGCTGCGTTGGGTCTTTGTTGCTGCACATGGGCTTTCTCTAGTTGCGGCGAGCAGGGGCTACTCTTTGTTGTGGTGTGCGGGCTTCTCATTGCAGTGGCTTCTCTTGTTGCGGAGCACGGGCTCTAGGCACACGGTCTTCAGTAGTTGTGACTCACGGGCCGTAGAGTATGGGCTCAGTAGTTGTGGCACGCAGGCTTAGTTGCTCCACGGCATGTGGGATCTTCCCGAACCAGGGATCGAATGTGTGTCCCCTGCATTGGCAGGCGGATTCTTAACCACTGCGCCACCAGGGGAGTCCTATTTTGTCTCTTTCTTTTTACCTTTTGCTAAGGTCAGGCTATCATTAATGAAACCTCCTTGTTTCCAGAGCACATCTCCCTTGATAGCTCCACAAGCCTGTTTGAGACATCCCTCTCAGTTCCAGTTTCCATCTATTTCGACATATGATATAGTGAAGAAAAGTGTAGCATTTACAGTCAATCTGTTCTTTCCTTTTGTTGGCCTTGGGCCCAGGGACAGTCAATTTCCCTGAGCCTCAGTGTCCTCTCTAAAATAGAGATGGTGACACCTCCCCCACAGAGTGATGTGAGGGTTAGAAATAACATGTACAATGTGCCTAATAGAGAATTTGTTTCGTGGGAGGTGCCTGGTGAATGGTGGCCTCAGTGGCAGTAGTGGTGACCATGGGAGTGGTGGTGATGGGATACCGCTAAGCCTCACTCCCTTCCAGGATAGGTTATCAAGTACCATGCTGTCATCTCTCAAGCCTCAGCGTGGTGTGGTCTGCCTAACTAGGTTGGAAAGAGTAGGCTTGTCCTTTGAGATGGGCCAGGTGCCAAGTGGAAAGATCAGCTACAGGAACTAAGCTTGGCCCTCGGGTTAAGCATGTGAAAGAGGGGTCCATCCAATCTGACCAGTCAGAACCAAGGAAAGGCAATAGAGTAATGGTGCATCCTGCCTTGGGGTGGTAGGTAGGGGATACCCACTACTGGGCATCCAAGAGCCAATGTATTCAGAGATGCAAGGAAGAGGATCGGTGGTTTACACAGAGAAGACTCTTAACAGATAGCAGGCTTCAGTTACTGGGCTGCAAATCAGAGGCAGGGTTCCAGGTAAGGAAGGGATAGGGGTAAAAGTCTAATTATCAAATGTGAGCACCAGGGCAGGGCTGGATTAGCTGCCAGTGGGACCTGATATGAAGGACTAGTCTGTTGGTGAGACGTGTGATTCCATTTCTGTCATGAGACTGAAGCTGAACCTGCCATAAGGACTCAGAAAAGGGGAAGGAAGGGGAGAGAGTCTGGGCACTGAGTGAGAGCATTCTCCCTCTGATTCAGTGGGCCTGCTCACAGGGGTCCCAAGAATGTGGCCACTAGTTTCACAAGGTGTCAACATATTTACCTTGCACAGTGAGAATAACACACCGCTGGGAAGAATAAAGTTGCTGACTCTCAGAGAGCACTGACATGGTTTAGAAAGGAAACAAGGAAAACTGTTCCAGAGGAAAGCTTCCTCATCTGCTGGTACTGATTCTGAAAGCAAACCATGCATTACCATGTCTTCCAATAATTAATTTCAACACGGGTCAACCTGCCCAGATTAAGAGAAACCAAATTGACTTCCTTTCTCTTCCATCTTCCTTTCATGTCTGTGACACTGTGCCCGCAGGGTGGGCGCCGGGAAGCCAGCACTGTCTAAGCTGAAAGTAAGAGGGAGCAAGTGACGGATTTGCATATGGGGGGAATGTATGCAAGTTCCACAATGAAAATATTTCTCCTGGATAGAAACATTTTGAAAAGTATTTGCAAGGTTTTAAGCCTGTGCTGTAGACATGTAAGAATAAGCAATAATAACTGCCGTTTATTGAATATATATCTTTATAAGAAATAACTCATTTAATCCTTGAAACAACTCTGTGGAGTAGATTTTCATATTATCCTCAATTTCCAGATGAAAAAATCAGGCCTAGAGAGTACCATTCAAGTGTAGGACGCAAGCTTTGAACCCAGTCTGACCCCAGAGCCCACGCTTCTAGCTCACGTACCTTCAGAGTAGTGGGGAAAACCGAGCTTATTCAACTCTCTTTTTGATTTTTTTTCCAAATGAAGTTTCTATTTTATTTTTATTTTTAAAAAATTTCTAATTACAAAACTACACATTTTCATTATATATGTGCAGATGAGCAAAAAAGGAACAAAAATAATCTACCCACTCAGTTGTCTGTCTTAACAGTTGCTAATAGTTTGGTGTTTATTCTTCCAGATATTTCTTTATTTATATGTATATGTATGTTGGTTGCCAGCTTTTTCTCACTTAATGATATATCCATGGTAATAGATATATATCTGCAGTGGGTTTTGTTTTTGTTTTGTTATTTTTTGCCGGTGAAATATTAAGACTTTTTACTCTTTCCCAGATTCTAGTAACTTATAATTATAGGCTGTTAAAAGCAGGTACAGTTACAAGTGGGTAAAGAGAAGCAGAATAAGCATTGAAAACAGAGGGCTGGGTTTAAGCGAAGCATTCAGAATCTTTTCCCAAGAGAAAGCTTCAGAGAATGGCAATTTACAAGTGCCCTCCCAAGCCTTTCCAGTGCCCCACTGCAGGTGCATGTATATTAGAGGGATGTGAGGACCTTCTGAGGCCCTAAAACTGGCTGAGATGATGTTGGAGATGG